>NC_053493.1:11342794-11435294 GCF_905171775.1 Rana temporaria
CGCTTCCCTAACACTGTGGAATGGCTTACTTGCCTACAAAATGTGCCAGTCCTGGATTGGCAATTTTTACAAAACCCTGCAGATGATTATACCAACTGAATAATTCCTTGTTATCCAATCCCAAAAATGACACCTTACACCATAATCAGCTCCTGCCACCATTACAAGACTAATGGCGCGTACACACGACCGTTTTTTCATGACGGGAAAATGCAATTTTTTAATATGGTCGTGAAAAACGACCGTGTGTAGCAGGGGTCAAGTCCTGGGGAAAAAAGTGTGGGAAACTCCCACCCAAGATCCACTCCCCCACCAAAAAAAAATAAAAAATCATACGCTCATATGCATAATTACTAAACCGCATGTTTTTTTAAAAAAAGTTGTTTCTAAATCCCGCGATAACTGTCGCTTCAGCCAATCAGGTGACAGGTAACCAGACCCGAGCATCCTGATTGTGCCCCATAAATTGCTGCCACTGTGCCCATCAATTGCAGCCACTGTGCCCATCAAACGCAGCCACTGTGCCCATCAAGCGCAGCCACTGTGCCCATCAAACGCAGCCACTGTGCCATCAAACGCAGCCACTGTACCCATCAATTGCTGTCAGTGTGCCCATCATTTGCTGTCACTGTGCCCATCAATTGCCGCTACTGTGCCCATCAATTGCTACCAGTGTGCCCCATAAATTGCTGCCACTGTGCCCATCAAGCGCAGCCACTGTGCCCATCAAACACAGCCACTGTGCCCATCAAGCGCAGCCACTGTGCCCATCAAGCGCAGCCACTGTGCCCATCAAACGCAGCCACTGTGCCCATCAAACGCAGCCACTGTGCCCATCAAACGCAGTCACTGTGCCCATCAAGCGCAGCCACTGCGCCATCAGTTGCTGCCACTGTGCCCCATCAATCTTTGCCAGTGTGCCCCATCAATTGCTGCTACTGTGCCCATCAAGTCCTCAATGTCTTCTCCCGTCCTGATAGGCGTCCAATCACAGCGCCTATCGCTTCAGCCAATCAGGTGACAGGTAACCAGACCCGAGCATCCTGATTGGCTGAGAGGCGGGTCAGTCTTAGGAAAGAGATTTATTCGCTTCACTAACACTACACTGTGTAAACAGCGAACGCACAGCATTGCGCCCGCTGTTTACCAACTTGGAAGCTTATAGAGCCTATGGCTCTAATCAGGACACCTATTAGAGCCAACGGCTCTCATCAGGCGCTTCCAAAATCACCCCCTGCCGTGACATCTGAATAGGGGGCGGCAGCGACGACCATAGATAGATTCATGCAATGCATGACTCTATGTATGGTGATAGAGCGGTGCAGGAGAGAGGGGACGGCGCTCCTCCGCCCCTTTATGGACGCACCGTCACTGGACTAAGCACAGCATGGGTGGGCGACGGGTTTGAATCTGAGGGTTCTTCAGCCAGCAGTTTCCCTTGTGACTACGAAGGAGAGTCTATGATGGACGCAGAGATTCGTATTAAGTGTTGCATTTTTTACTCTTTAACCACTTCCATACCAGGCACTTACACACCTTCCCGCCCAAGCCAATTTTCAGCTTTCAGCACTGTCGCACTTTGAATGGCAATTGCGCGGTCGAGCTACACTGTACCCAAACAAAATTGGCGTCCTTTTTTCCCCACAAATAGAGCTTTCTTTTGGTGGTATTTGATCACCTCTGCGTTTTTTTTTTGTGCAACAACTAAAAAAAGACTGATTTTTTTTTAAAAAAAATATGTTTTTATTTTTTTCTGTTAATTTTTTTGTAAATAAGTACGTTTTCTCTTTCAATTACGGGCACTGATATGGCGGCACTGATGGGCACCGATGAGATGGCACTGATGGACATCAATTAGGTAGTACTGATGAGGTGGCACAGATGAGGTGGCACTGATTGGCGGCGCTGGTATGCGGCACTGATGGGCACTCATAGGCGGCACTGATGGGCACACATAGGCGGCACTGATGGGCACTCATAGGCGGCACTGATGGGCACTCTTAGGTAGTACTGATGAGGCACAATTAGGTAGTACTGATGAGGTGGCACAGATGAGGTGGCACTGATTGGCGGCGCTGGTATGCGGCACTGATGGGCACTCATAGGCAGCACTGATGGGCACACATAGGCGGCACTGATGGGCACTCATAGGCGGCACTGATGGGCACTCATAGGCGGCACTGATGGGCACTCATGGGTGGCACAGATGGGCGGCACTGATGGATACTTATGGGTGGCACAGATGGGCACTGATAGGTGGGCACTGTGGGGTGGCAATGATGGACACTGTGGGGTGGCACTGATGGACACTGTGGGGCAGCATTGATTTATCCATGTTGCCAGTCAGTGCCCATTTGTGGGCACTGATTGGCATCTTTTTTACTGCTTTTTTTTTTTCACTGACTTTTTTTGCCCCCTTTTTTTTCTTTTGCCCTTCCCTGGTGGTCCAGTGTGGTGATCCGAGGGGGGGCTGTGCTGTTAAACAATCAGCGCGAACCCCCCTGTCAGGAGAGCCGCCGATCGGCTCTCCTCTACTCGCGTCTGGCAGATCAACGGCTCTTCCTGTTTACATCGTGATCAGCTGTGATTGGACACGGTTGATCACGTGGTAAAGAGCCTCCGCCGGAGACTCTTTACCGAGATCGGAGATGCAGGGTGTCAGACTGACACCCGGCATCACCGATCACCGCGCTGCGCACCCCCACGGGCGCGCGCGGCATGAAATCCTGCAGGACGTCCAGTCAGGATTTCAGAACCACTTCCCGGACGTAATTCCCCTATGGACCGGGCGGGAAGTGGTTAAACATGAACAGTATTTTATTTATTTTTTATCTTGGTGTTCTAGCCGTACAAACATTAATTTTACATTAATTAATTAATTATAAGATAACTCTTCAAAACACACCGTCATTTTCTCGTAAAAAGTAAAGTTCTAATAATAGCAACCACAATACGACCCTTTGTTCCCGAGTGAGACGAGGAAACGGCAGATGGTGATAAACTCTGAATTTTATCTTAACTCGTTTCTTACAAGTGAGTTAAGAAAGTGGGAAACCACCCAGTGATAAATTTCTATACACGCCTCTATGTAATCTCCTGTGGTGGAGGAACGTTGTACTCCCTGGAAGGGGTCAGTAGGGGGCACAGTGATTAGACAAATCTTTCACACTTTTAATGAATCTGAACTGAGCAAAAATCTGTATTAGGCCGCGTACACACGGTCGGACAATCCGATGAAACCGGTCCACCGGACCGTTTTCATCGGACATGTCCGCTGCCGGATTTTGGTCTGATGTGTGTACACACCATCAGACCAAAATCCCCGCGGACAGCGAACGTGGTGACGTGGCCGCGACGATGACGTGGCGACGTGCGCGACCCTGGAAGGTCGATGCTTCCACGCATGCGTCGAATCACTTCGACGCATGCAAGGGCTTTCGGCCGAGCGCACATGTCCGGTGAGTGGTACAGACGACCGAACATGTCCGACGGACAGGCTTTCAGCGGACATGTTTCTTAGCATGCTAAAAAAAAAATGTCCGCTGGAAACCTGTCCGCTAGGCCGGGAATCCGGTCCGCTAGGCCGTACAGACGACCGAACATGTCCGTGGACCAGTTTCAGCAGACATGTTAGGTCGTGTGTACGAGGCCTTAGGCCTCGTACAGACAACCGGATCTATCCGCTGGGATTGATCCGCGGATCAGTTCCAGCAGGTAGATCCGGTCGTGTGTACGTCCGAGCGGACATTTCCCGGCGGATAAAAATCCAGCCGACGGATTCCCAGCGGATAAAAATTTCTTAGCATGCTAAGAAATCTATCCGCTGGAATCCAGTCCAGCGGATTGATCCGGTCGTCTGTACAGACTCACCGGATCAGTCCGTCCGCTCCCCTCCCTCGCATGCATCGTAATGATTCGACGCATGCGTGGAAGTATTTACCTTCCAGCGTCGCGCCGTCGCCGCGTCATCGCCGCTGCGACGGCGCGACACGTCACCGCGGATGTATTCCGCGCGGATTTCGATCTGATGGTGTGTACAGCCATCAGATCCAAATCCGCCAGAGGATTTATCCGCTGGAAACGGTCCGGCGGACCGTTTCCAGCGGATATCCTCTCGTGTGTACGGGGCCTGAAAGGCCGAATTCCAGGCAAACAGCTAAATACACAAATGAAACATATACACGAGAGCTGTTTTACCTGCTAATGTAGACCTGGGCAATCATTCTGCCCATTAGCTGTCCTGCCTATATGTCCCGCCTACAGTGTTGCCAACCTACCAGATTGAAATTTACTGACATGACATCCAAAATTTACTGGCGCATCCACGTTTTTACTGGCATTTCACAAAAGTTACTAAATTACATTTTTAGGTGCACATTTCAGAATTTAGGCTACAAACAAGAGCGCTGGGCAAATAGCAATGTGATTTAAGGTAGATAGTAAGGTAAAAAAACATGTTTTTGTTATTTTCGATATAATAAGGGCAAATTATTTAGTCACATCACCCCCTGCCACCAACACCCCCTTCCTTCACCCCCCCCCCCCCCTCTGCGGTGCCACAATCTCCCCTTGCCTCCAATCACCCCCTGCCTCCACCCCCCTCTGCGGTGCCCCCAACAACCCCTGTCTCCATCCCCCACCCTCTGCGGTGCCACCATCCCCCTCTGCGGTGCCACCAACACCCCCTGCCTCCAATCACCCCCTGCCTTCACCCCCCTCTGCAGTGCCACAATCTCCCCCTGCCTCCAATCACCCCCTGCCTCCACCCCCCTCTGCGGTGCCCCCAACAACCCCTGTCTCCATCCCCCACCCTCTGCGGTGCCACCAACACCCCCTGCCTCCAATCACCCCCTGCCTTCACCCCCCTCTGCCGTGCCACAATCTCCCCCTGCCTCCAATCACCCCCTGCCTCCACCCCCCTCTGCGGTGCCATCAACAACCCCTGTCTCCATCCCCCACCCTCTGCGGTGCCACCATCCCCCTCTGCGGTGCCACCAACACCCCCTGCCTCCAATCACCCCCTGCCTTCACTAGTGTTGCTCACGAATATTCGCATTGCGAATATTCGACTCGAATATAGCATATTCGAGAAATCGCGCTATATTTCGAAATTCGCGGTGAATATTCGCAATTCCGAATATTCGATTTTTTACAATTTTTTTTTTTAATCAGATCACATCCTAGATATCTCCATCGACGTCTAAAAGCATTGCTGGTATCATTAGAGACCCTGGGCCGAGTAGCTGAAGCGTTCATTGAATTTTCCAGAAAGATCGCAATGCGATTATTCGGCAAACGCAATATCGCGCGATTATTTTCCTCGCCCCGATCTTCCGCATCAGAGCGATTTTTACAGTTTCATTTTTAAAACAGATCACATCCTAGTGATCTCCATAGACGTCTGAAAGCATTGCTGGTATGATTAGAGCCATTGGGCCGAGTAGCTGAAGCGATCATTTTATATTGCCGAATATTCGCAATGCGAATATTCGGCAATAGGAATATTGCGCGATTATTTGCTCCGCCCTTTTGCATCAGAGCCAATCAGAGTTCTCCTTCCACACTCGTCACAGGTTAGCAACCAATAGGAACCTGCCTGCATGGACATTATATAAGCTCACTCCCAGCACCATTTCATTGCAGATTCAGAAGCTGGCTATAGAGTGTGGAGGCTGTTTCTGTGTTCCTGGTTTCCTGTGTCTTTGTTCTTGATTGATTTAGATCATCACCAGCATTGCTATTTAGTGATTCCAGTGGATCTTTTCCAGTATATCAACTGCTTTTTTCAAAGCAATAGACCCAAGAGCTTTTTTCAAAGCTACGTTTTGTGCTGTTTTGTGCTGTTTTTTTCATTTGTGTTACTGTTTGATCCTGCAATCCTCCCTGTTCAGTTATATTTGCAAGAGATTTCAGAACACGTTTTGCTGAGCTTTATAAAAGAGCTTTTCTAAAAGCTAAGTTTTGTTCATCTTGTGTTACTGTTAGATCTTGCAGGTTCGCTGTTCAGTGATATTTGATAGGCATCTCAGTTCAAATTTTGTTTAGTTTTCCCTAAAGAGCTTTTATAAAAGCTAAGTTTTGTGTTCAGTTTAGTTAAATTTTGTGTAGTAAGTGTACACACTGTTAGTGTACATTTATTTCATCTAGCTTAGCTTAGTGTGTGTTTAGTGTCTGTGTTTTGTGTTTAAAAAAAAAAAAAAAAAAAAAAGTTAGTGTTTGTTTAGTGCTTTTTTTTTTTTTCTTTAATTTTGTAGTCCTTGTCTGGTGTACTACTTTTCTTATAGTTTAGTAGCTGTCTGTGTACGTCTTTGTCTGCGTGCCTGTCTTGTAAAAAAAACACAAAAACACATTTTGTTCACATTTTCCCCCCCAATAAAGTTTAACCCCCCCACACACATATCAGCAATAATGAGCGGCATCCGTGGCCGTGGCAGCAGGGGTAGGGGAGTTACTCCCAGTGCTGGATCGCTGCCAGCACGGGGTACCTCTCGTGCCCCTACTAGTGGTAGAGGATCGGGTGCAAGGGGAGTACGCCTGATCCGGGAGTTCTTCCCATCGGGCAGCCGCCCGATATTGCCATCTCAGGCTCAAGTAGTGGTGGACTACATGGGGCACAGCAGTGCCACTGAGTCGTCGGTCCCGACTCACAGTAGTACCACCATTACACCGTTGCCTGTACTACCCCCCCCCAGCCCCCAAGAGTCCAGCATCTTACTGTTCGACAGCGACAGTGATAGGGATCTCTTGGGGGAGGCCATGCATCAGGCAGACCTCCAGCTCTGTCCTGATGGTCAGGACCTTTTTGAAGGGATGGATGAGGAGGATGGGATACCTGCTGGCAGTATCCCAGAGACATCCCTTCAAACTGGTGCTGCTGTTTTGGTGCAGGAAACAGCAGCACCTAGTCAGACCCAGGCGTGGGTGAGGGGACAGCGGAGCCAGGCTAGAGGCTCCATGTCACGTGGTTCCCTCAGACCAACACATCTCAGCCCTTGGTCTGACATCTCTGGGGGCGAAGAGGGTGACCCATCATGGTTGCCATCTGACGCGTCGGCTCACTACGTCAGTGACGACGGGGAAGGTAGGCACCCTGGTGAAACGGTGCGCCAGGTCACCACCAGGGAGACCATCGTCAGGGTCTCCACTGGTGATGGCAGCAGGAGGTGTCAGGAGGAGGAGCAGCAGCAGCAGCAGCAGGCAGCTCCACCTGTGCGCACCGAATCCCAGCAGGTGCAAGTAAGCGTCACCCCATCTGACAGGAGGGCGGTGCTGAAGTCACCTGTCTGGAATTTCTTTACCCTGGTGGCAGACAACCCTACCGTGGCCATCTGCCGGATTTGTAAAGTGAGGGTGAAGAGAGGGAAGTGTTTGGCTCGGGTGGGTACCACAGCCCTGAACCAGCACCTGAGGATAAACCACTGGGCGTTGTATGACGAGATGAAGCGTGGTGGTGGTAGCAGCGCCACCACCACAAGTGAGCAGGGTACAGCAGCCCCTGCCACATCTTCATCTGTTTCCAGCAGGTCATGCCCCCCCGCTCCCTCTAGTAGAGGTACTGGTACCGGCAGCCAGACCTCTACTTCCACAGCACCCTCCACGTCTGTGTCCCGCACTGCCGTCCGGCGCCAGGCGTCGATTTCAGACGCCTTTGACCGCACCACTCCCTTCCCCCCTGGAGACCGACGTGTGCGTTCCCTCAATGGGCTCCTGGCAAGGGTTATTGCCCAACATCTGCTGCCCTTCAACATAGTTGACAGCAACCCCTTCAGGCAGATGTTGGAGCAGGCCCAACCCCAATGGCGTGTCCCCAGCCGCCATTTCTTTGCCAGGACTGGTGTCCCTGCCCTACACCAGCACATTGTGCAGAATGTAACCCTGTCGCTGGATCACGCTGTCAGCGACAGGGTTCATCTGACAATGGATGGCTGGACCAGCAGGCATGGGCAGGGACGCTACATCAGCTTCACGGCCCATTGGGTTTCCCTCCGAGGCGTCGGTGAGGGATCGTCGGCAACCGATCTTGTGGTGCCGCCCCGGGGTGTCCAGGGGAGAACTGCTGGTCTCCCTCAAGCCACTGTCTCCGCAGCTGCTGAGCCTCCCAGCAAGCGCCCCCGTAGCTACTCAAGTGTGGGGCACGTGCGCTGTCAGGCCGTGCTCCAGCTTGTTAGTTTAGGGGACCGGAGACACACTGCAGAAGAAGTGCTGAAAGCACTTCAAGCTCAGGTCCAGAAGTGGCTGACACCCCGAAGGCTCCAGCCAGGTATGGTTGTCTGCGATAACGGCAGCAACCTACTCGCCGCCCTCCATGCTGGCAGTCTGACGCACGTGCCCTGTCTGGCACATGTCCTCAACCTGGTGGTGCAGAAGTTCCTGCGCACTTATCCAGGGTTGAGTGACATTGTGGCAAAGGCGCGTAGGATTGCCAGCCACTTCAGGCGCTCCCCAACCGCTACCGCGTCCCTGTCCAAATTGCAGCGGAAGTACAATCTGCCCCTTCACAGGCTGATTGTGGACAGTGTGACGCGGTGGAACTCCACCCTCCACATGCTGAAGAGGTTGTGGGAGCAGCAAAGGGCGGTGAGGGAGTACCTGATGGAACTAGGCACTCAGAGGGCTTCACCACAACTCCCTTTCATCGCCTGTGCGGAGTGGGGGCAGATAAACCAGGTCTGCCAAGTGTTGTCCTCCTTCGAGCAGGCGACCAAGATGGTCAGCAGTGAGCAAATTGGCCTCAATAGCGTGCTGCCAATACTGTTCATGCTGGAGAGGACACTAGATCGCCTGCTCGAGGCTGGGGAGAGTGCCTTGGTGGAGCAGGAGGAGTCAGCAATGCTCCACCGAGACCAGGGCCAGGACCAGGAGGAGGAGGAGGAGGAGGAGGATGATGATGAAGAGGAGGAGGAGGTGGTTGCTGGTGTCGTCCCGGAGTCAGGGCCTGGTCAGGAGGGAGAGCCGGTGTTGGGGGCACCGATAGTCCGGGGGTTGGGCATGTCTGAGTTTGACCAGCAGCGCCTCAGGGAAGAAGAGTCGCACCTCATTCACCTGGCCAGCATTGAGGAGTCACAGCGGGCTGTGCTCTTCCCCATGGCTGCCCACATGCTGAGATGCCTCAGGAGGGACCCCCGGGTTAAGACCATCAAGACGAGGGATGATTTCTGGATGGCCACCCTTTTGGATCCCAGGTGCAAGGGGAAACTGGAGCAGTTCATCCCAGCCAGCCGGAGGCAGCACCGGATGGAGGAACTGCAGGCAGCCATTGTCAGACGGTTGGAGCAGGCAACTCCCCGGCCTCCAGTTGTCCCCCCTCATCTCACCCAGCAGGTGGCTGCACCCAGCTGCAGCCGAGCAGGGGACCTAATGGAAGAGATGAGGATGTTCTTCCAAACCGAGCGACCCAGTACCACCACCAGCAGCAGCAGTCACCACCAGCGGCTGGCCCACATGGTGGCAGACTACATGGCGTCCGTCGGTGCTTCTGACAGTATGAGCACCGACGACCCCATGGAGTACTGGGTTGCCAGATTGGACACCTGCCGCGAGCTCGCTCAGTATGCGCTGGAGTTATTGTCTTGCCCCCCCTCCAGCGTACTATCTGAGCGGACATTCAGCGCGGCAGGTGGGGTGGTCACGGACAAGAGGACCCGTCTGTCCACAGACTCCGTGGACAGACTCACATTCATAAAGATGAATGAGTCCTGGATCGGCGGTGACTTTCTGGCACCCGTCGTCGGTTCAGGGCGCTGAAGGGTCCCTTGCCATGCATTCCCTGATGAAGCCCCGGACCTGATGTATTTACAGTGCTGAATATAACTATTTCAACATCAGAGAAAATCAATGTTAATATTTGGTACAGTAGGCTTTCTTTGCAATTACAGCGGTCAAACATTTCTTGTAGTTTTACACCAGCTTTGCACACACTGGAGGAGGGATTTTGGCCCACTCCTCCACACAGATCTTCTCTACATCAGTCATGTTTCTGGGCTATCGCTGAGAAACACGGAGTTTGAGCTCCCTCCAAAGATTCTCTATTGGGTTTAGGTCTGGAGACTGGCTAGGCCACGCCAGAACCTTGATATGCTCCTTACAGAGCCAATCCTTGGTTATCCTGGCTGTGTGCTTTGGGTCATTCTCATGTTGGAAGACCCAGCCTCGACCCATCTTCAAAGCTCTAACTCAGGGAAGGAGGTTGTTGCCCAAAATCTTGCAATACATGGCCCCGGTCATCCTCTCCTTAATACAGTGCAGTCACCCTGTCCCATGTGCAGAAAAACACCACCAAAGCATGATGCTACCACCCCCATGCTTCACATTAGGGATGGCGTTCTTGGCATGGTACTCATCATTATTCTTCCTCCGAACACGGTTAGTGAAATTATGATCAAAAAATTATATTATAGTCTCATCTGACCACATGATTTTCTCCCATGACTCCTTTGGATCAGTCAAGACAATTATGTCAGCAGTTATTTCACACCCTATATACTCTTATTAAGACTGCTGTACATCATGGCAACTCCTGCCCATGTGATATGACTCTGTATCAACTACTACTGTTAATACTGCTACTGCTGCTTCTGCTGCCCAGTCAAGACACCTATGTCAGCAGTTATTTCACACCCTATATACTCTTATTAAGACTGCTGTACATCATGGCACCTCCTGCCCATGTGATATGACTCTGTATCAACTACTACTGTTAATACTACTACTGCTGCTTCAGCTGCTGCTGCCGCCCAGTCAATACACCTATGTCAGCAGTTGTTTAACACTCTATATACTCTTATTCCTACTGCTGTTCATCATGGCACCTCCTGCCCATGTGATATGACTCTGTATCAACTACTACTGTTAATACTACTACTGCTGCTTCAGCTGCTGCTGCCGCCCAGTCAATACACCTATGTCAGCAGTTGTTTAACACTCTATATACTCTTATTCCTACTGCTGTTCATCATGGCACCTCCTGCCCATGTGATATGACTCTGTATCAACTACTACTGTTAATACTACTACTACTGCTTCTGCTGCTGCTGCCGCCCAGTCAATACACCTATGTCAGCAGTTGTTTCACACTCTATATACTCTTATTAAGACTGCTGTACATCATGGCAACTCCTGCCCATGTGATATGACTCTGTATCAACTACTACTGTTAATACTACTACTGCTGCTTCAGCTGCTGCTGCCGCCCAGTCAATACACCTATGTCAGCAGTTGTTTAACACTCTATATACTCTTATTCCTACTGCTGTTCATCATGGCACCTCCTGCCCATGTGATATGACTCTGTATCAACTACTACTGTTAATACTACTACTACTGCTTCTGCTGCTGCTGCCGCCCAGTCAATACACCTATGTCAGCAGTTGTTTAACACTCTATATACTCTTATTCCTACTGCTGTTCATCATGGCACCTCCTGCCCATGTGATATGACTCTGTATCAACTACTACTGTTAATACTACTACTGCTGCTTCTGCTGCTGCTGCCGTCCAGTCAATACACCTATGTCAGCAGTTGTTTCACACTCTATATACTCTTATTAAGACTGCTGTACATCATGGCAACTCCTGCCCATGTGATATGACTCTGTATCAACTACTACTGTTAATACTACTACTGCTGCTTCTGCTGTTGCTGCTGCCGCCCAGTCAATACACCTATGTCAGCAGTTATTTGACACTCTATATACTCCTATTCCTACTGCTGTTCATCATGGCACCTCCTGCTCATGTGATATGACTCTGTATCAACTACTACTGTTAATACTACTACTGCTGCTTCTGCTGCTGCCCAGTCAAGACACCTATGTCAGCAGTTATTTCACACCCTATATACTCTTATTAAGACTGCTGTACATCATGGCACCTCCTGCCCATGTGATATGACTCTGTATCAACTACTACTGTTAATACTACTACTGCTGCTTCAGCTGCTGCTGCCGCCCAGTCAATACACCTATGTCAGCAGTTGTTTAACACTCTATATACTCTTATTCCTACTGCTGTTCATCATGGCACCTCCTGCCCATGTGATATGACTCTGTATCAACTACTACTGTTAATACTACTACTGCTGCTTCAGCTGCTGCTGCCGCCCAGTCAATACACCTATGTCAGCAGTTGTTTAACACTCTATATACTCTTATTCCTACTGCTGTTCATCATGGCACCTCCTGCCCATGTGATATGACTCTGTATCAACTACTACTGTTAATACTACTACTACTGCTTCTGCTGCTGCTGCCGCCCAGTCAATACACCTATGTCAGCAGTTGTTTCACACTCTATATACTCTTATTAAGACTGCTGTACATCATGGCAACTCCTGCCCATGTGATATGACTCTGTATCAACTACTACTGTTAATACTACTACTGCTGCTTCAGCTGCTGCTGCCGCCCAGTCAATACACCTATGTCAGCAGTTATTTGACACTCTATATACTCCTATTCCTACTGCTGTTCATCATGGCACCTCCTGCCCATGTGATATGACTCTGTATCAACTACTACTGTTAATACTACTGCTGCTTCTGCTGCTGCTGCCCAGTCAAGACACCTATGTCAGCAGTTATTTGACACTCTATATACTCCTATTCCTACTGCTGTTCATCATGGCACCTCCTGCCCATGTGATATGACTCTGTATCAACTACTACTGTTAATACTACTGCTGCTTCTGCTGCTGCTGCCCAGTCAATACACCTATGTCAGCAGTTATTTGACACTCTATATACTCCTATTCCTACTGCTGTTCATCATGGCACCTCCTGCCCATGTGATATGACTCTGTATCAACTACTACTGTTAATACTACTGCTGCTTCTGCTGCTGCTGCCCAGTCAATACACCTATGTCAGCAGTTATTTGACACTCTATATACTCCTATTCCTACTGCTGTTCATCATGGCACCTCCTGCCCATGTGATATGACTCTGTATCAACTACTACTGTTAATACTACTGCTGCTTCTGCTGCTGCTGCCCAGTCAAGACACCTATGTCAGCAGTTATTTGACACTCTATATACTCCTATTCCTACTGCTGTTCATCATGGCACCTCCTGCCCATGTGATATGACTCTGTATCAACTACTACTGTTAATACTACTGCTGCTTCTGCTGCTGCTGCCCAGTCAAGACACCTATGTCAGCAGTTATTTGACACTCTATATACTCCTATTCCTACTGCTGTTCATCATGGCACCTCCTGCCCATGTGATATGACTCTGTATCAACTACTACTGTTAATACTACTGCTGCTTCTGCTGCTGCTGCCCAGTCAATACACCTATGTCATCAGTTATTTCACACCCTATATACTCTTATTAAGACTGCTGTTCATCATGGCACCTCTTGCCCGAGTGATTTGACACTGTATTGTCAATGTCTACTACTACTATTACAGCTCAGTCAAGACACCTGTGTCCCAATTTTTTGGTACACTATTGACTACTATGACCACTACTGATGCTGTAAAGTATTCCCCAAGTGTTTTTATGCTATGTATTACTATTACCACTACTGCTTGTAAATCATGCCTGTGTGATACTTAGTGGGAATGCTTTAATAAGCATTCCTAGTATGGATACCCGTAAATGTATTAATCTTAATTAGTGTGAATGCTTTAATAAACATTTCCAGTATTGATATCCGTAAATTTAGTAATCTTATTATTCCTTACGTTTTTTGGTTCTGCGTAACTTCGGCATACTTTCAGCTATTGAGACCATTCAACTGTAAAAATGTTCGTCTCGTTCAGCTAATGATGGGACTTCTTCAAGTTTTTTTCTACTTTTTACACTTTTATAAATTTTAAGCTTTTAGACCCTTTTTTTAAACATTGAAGTCAATGAGAACATCCTTTTCCCCTTTGAATTCACATGCCATGCCAAAAGTTTCAGCTACTTCATACTTTCACTTACAGACACTGAAAAACCTTTAAAGCGGTCACAAAATATTTAGCTATCCGGCTATGACTTTTCAGATCGTTATCGTTTACAATTTTTTGGTGAAAACGCAATTTACGTTTTGCGAATTTTTCACAAAAATGCAATAGGTTATAATGTAATCCTATGGAGGGGATTTAGAGTCTGTCATGTGACCTTAACATTGGAGATCTTTGTAATTAAAAATATCTTTACAAAAAGGGGAAACAAATTGGTCTCACGCCCACAAGATCTACTTTTCATACACAATTTTTATATCAAAACGTAGCTATGCTTGTCTGGTTTATGGCAATGTGACCAATTCTGCGATACGTATTTTAGTTTTAATTATTGGAGCAACAGCCAGAAATTATGTCTCATAGACTCTCATGTGAAATTATCTAAAAAATGTTGCTGCAGAACTCACAAAGACGCTCTTTTCTAAATCGCAGACATGGCCACATTTTTAAGTTTATCTACATAAATTTCATATCGATGCGTTTACAAGGGCCGTGTATTTCAAACGGTGTAGTCGTTGTATCAATTGCATGTACGTTTGAGGATTTATTAAGCTTTGTTTGGAGGCTTAAATCATGTATTAGATCTGTGAATTAAAAGCGTTTGTAATGTTATTTCTTTCCATAAATAACTTTCCTGACCTCAGTGCAATATTCCTCCTCACTGACCTGGGGGGGAGGGGAAACCTATTGAGGGGGGAGGGGCGACCAGGAAGTCAGCATACTCTATACTTTGCAGATAGAGAAAGAAGCTGTGTGTCCTAAAGATAGTGTAGTGGTTATGGTGAATGTCTTTGGCAAGGGGCTCACCAATTAAGCTATTCAGCATTCCCACTCGCATTTTCCTCAGGAAATGCATTGTCTAGTTATATTATATTTTAATACTCCTGCTGCTGCCTCCATGCTGAGTAAAGCTTCATGACCTTTCTGGCACAGCGGATCCACCAACAGCCTCCGCTACAAGCTACCAGACCGGACTACCAGACCGGATCTAAACAGCAAGTGTAACTATAACAATGAACCTTATGTTAAACCCTGTTTTGCGGCATTTATACTGCAACCATTGGGCTGACTGCAAGAGCTCATCTGCATTCTCTCTCTTTCTTGCTCTCCCTCTCTCTCTCTTTGTATATATATATATATTGTTGCTTTTGTTATGTTCATTTTTCAACAGTTTATTTTGTGTTCGTCGTGTCTGTGTCGTGTGCTTTAGTTTGTCCTAGGTTAATGTTAAATAAAATAATAGTATAAAATGTTTTTGCTTATTATGAAGTTAAATGTGTTGATGTTGATTTGTTTGATGTGAAGTTAGATGTGTTGAAAAACCTACAACTCTATCTCAAAAAGAAATGAAACATTTCCAAAAAATAAGTTTTTTTAATACAAAAATAAATTTAAATATAGCTCTCAATCCGTTTCTGAATGCGGTGCATTTCCGCAATCTGACCCGATAGCTGCTGCTCTAGCAGAGCATTTTGTTGGTTGAGGTAGCTCATCTTCCGCTGGTTCTGAAGGATCTTCTGGTGCGTCTTTTCGATGAGTATATTTTGCCTCCTCAGATCTCTTGATGCTTTTAGGATATAATAAAAAAACATTTGGATTTCAAATAACGTTACCAAATAAATAAATATTTTTTTTTGCTTATTAATCAATCATTATCATGTGTATACACTTGTTATGTGTCTAACACATCCCGGGAGTGCAGAATTATTAGGCAAATGAGTATTTGGACCACATCATCCTCTTTATGCATGTTGTCTTACTCCAAGCTGTATAGGCTCGAAAGCCTACTACAGATTAGGCATATTAGGTAATGTACATCTCTGTAATGAGAAGGTGTGTGGTCTAATGACATCAACACTCTATATCAGGTGTGCATAATTATTAGTCAATTTCCTTTTCTTTGGCAAAATTGGCCAAAAGAAGGATTTGACAGACTCTGAAAAGTCCAAAATAGAGAGATATCTAGCAGAGGGATGCAGCACTCTTAAAGTTGCAAAGCTTCTGAAGCGTGATCATCAAACAAAAGAAGCGTGTGGAAAAACAAAGGTGCAAAATAACTGCCCATGAACTGAGAAAAGTTAAGCGTGCAGCTGCCAAGATGCCACTTGCCACAAGATTGGCCATATTTCAGAGCTGCAACATCACTGGGGTGCCCAAAAGCACAAGGTGTGCAATACCCAGAGACATGGCCAAGGTAAGAAAGGCTGAAAGACGATGACCACTGAACAAGACACACAAGCTGCAACGTCAAGACTGTGCCAATAAATATCTCAAGAAAGATTTTTCTAAGGTTTTATGGACTGCTGAAATGAGAGTGAGTCTTGATGGGCCAGATGGAAGAGCCCGTGGCTGGATTGGTAAAGGGCAGGGAGCTCCAGTCCAACTCAGACGCCAGCAAGGTGGTGGTGGAGTACTGGTTTGGGCTGGTATCATCAAAGATGAGCTTGTGGGGCCTTTTCGGATTGAGGATGGAGTCAAGCTCAACTCCCAGTCCTACTGCCAGATTATGGAAGAGACCTTCTTCAAGCAGTGGTACAGGAAAAAGTCACCATCCTTCAAGAAAAACATGATTTTCATGCAGGACAATGCTCCATCACACGTGTCAAAGTACTCCACAGCGTGGCTGGCAAGAAAGGGTATTAAATAAAAAAAAGTAATGACATGGCCTCCTTGTTCACCTGATCTGAACCCCATTGAGAACCTGTGGTCCATCATCAAATGTGGGATTTACAAGGAGGGAAAACAGTACACCTCTCTGAACAGTGTCTGGCAGGCTGTGGTTGCTGCTGCACGCAATGTTGATGGTGAACAGATCAAAACACTGACAGAATCCATGGATGTCAGGCTTTTGAGTGTCCTTGCAAAGAAAGGTGGCTATATTGGTCACTGATTTGTTTTTGTTTTGTTTTTAAATGTCAGAAATGTGTATTTGTGAATGTTGAGATGTTATATTGGTTTCACTGTTAAAAATAAATCATTGAAATGGCTATCTATTTATTTTTTGGTTAAGTTGCCTAATAATTCTGCACAGTAATAGTAGTCACCTGCACACACAGATATCCCCCGAAAATAACTAACACTAAAAACAAACTAAAAACTACTTCCAAAAAAATTCAGCTTTGATATTAATGAGTTTTTGGGGTTCATTGAGAACATGGTTGTTGTTCAATAATAAAATGAATCCTCAAAAAATACAACTTGCCTAATAATTATGCACTACCTGTATACTTCTAGCATCAATACCATATTATGGTTCTACAATCTGACAGGTGCGCTTTATATGTTGTCCATTTTTATATCTACATTTTGTTGTTGAAATGTTATTAATCATTGTGCACATATTTACCTTCCTGAATGAGGCTCACAGGACCGCTCTCTTCCTCCTGATCTTCTGCTTGAGAAGTTGGGGTGGTGGGGGGGGGAAGCTCCTCAGCTTGCTCCTCAACAGGAGCTGGGGTTGGGGAGTGGGAGGGCCCTGGCTGCTCCTCCTCATGCATCTCCTCCTCTGCCGCATCCTCCTCTGCCGCATCCTCCTCCTCCTCATCGGCCTGGCGCCTTCTGCGCTTGGCGCGGACAACTGGCATTGGAGCTCCTATAATAACACAATGTTCATATATTATAAAAATGTTTTCTAATGACGTATGCAAATTCTGTGTACTGTGCTGTATTGTATATGAATACAAATTGATTTATATAGACAGTTAACCAATGGGACAATGTTATATTAAAGGGTCTTGTGGGCACTACAGGGGACTGAGCGTGAGCTGGGATGCAACCATGTTAAAATGAGCTGTTTTTGTCTCCTTTGTTTTGTTCAGACCATCTCATGTTAAAAAAAGGGCCTGATGGAGCACACGGGATTACTATAACAACCCCACTCCTAACACAGGAATTTAGTGGTAATCTATATATATAAAACTCAACGTGTGTGTGTGCATAAATGTATGTATGTATGTATGTATGTATGTATGTATGTTCCAGCATCACGTACAAACGGCTAAAGATATTTATATGAAACTTGGCACACAGGTTACTTATATGTCAGCCACAAACATAGGATAGGTGGTTTAAACCTTACCCACCCCCACTTGCCATGGTCGGGGTTTTTCTTTAAAGTCCCATGCAAAGCAATGGGAAAATTATGTTCCCACATAACTTCTGTGTTCCTGTCTGCTGCCCCATGTCTTTTTTCAACAGTACTATGAATACCTTGGCCGGTGGTGATATATGTTAGCACAACATGGCATCTTGGTTAACAACATCTGACCTTACATGAATTACATATGACCTTACATAACTGTCACCAAAGGAGCTGCGGTGGCTCCACGCGATTGCCACTGCACTGACAACTGATTCACCTCTGCAGCTAGGGGTTCGGATCCCGCTCTCGGCTACCTGTGAATTGAGTTTGGTGGTCTCAGCCCCGCCCCTGGTGGGTGTGCTATGCGAGGTTGGGTTGGGAGGACCCCCTCACACCCGCCATTGCCAACCGGGGCATGGAGAAAGGTGGCAGATTGCCTCTGGGGGAGGCCTCCCAACTCCTGCAGGCCGGCTCCTCTCTCTTTCGAGTTCACGCACAAAATACACTTTTTAAAAAAAAAACATAACTCTCAACAATAACTTACCTGGATGATATTTAGCCCGAAGACGTCTGACATGAACCATTTGGCGCCTCTTCAGGTCAGACCACTTCTTAACAATGGCCTTGTGGTCATGTTGGCCGCCAAAGTCAGCGATTAGGGCGCTGACCACAGCCCTTTTCTGTGGCTGCCTCCGCAGCTCATCGTATCCTGTTTCCAGGAACTTCTGCAAGATGAAGAACAAAGTATATTGTAATACTTCTGTTGACAGCCTTATGGATATATGACGTAAATGTATGCTATTCAACAATTGGAAGCATTCTCGCCTTATTAATCAATGACAGGGGTAACATGAAAGATTTTATATCCTGCCATTTCGGTCGCCACCTTTTTTGCATAAATATAGCAGCCATTATCATTTGCATAATTATGAATATATTATTAACAACACAGGATACACGTATAGGGGAGATATGCGTTGCTAACTCTTTTCCCTGTCAGGAGCCTAACGCCCCGGGGGGTCAGAGACGGGACCTTTTTCGGAGGACCACTGACGTATGTACCCGTCGCAGTTTTTTGTGATGTCACTCTTTAGGTGTGTGCACATTTTTCACTGCATCCGGGTGGAGTTTTTGGGTTGTGTTTTGCACGCCACAGGCTTTTCAACAGGAAAAAAACAGCTGGAGGCAGAATGGTTGCAAAACACTACGTGTTTGTTACTTAACTCTGGGTTTCAAGACCAGTCCACCTCCAGCTGTTGCAAAACTACTACTCCCATCAGCCACGGTCTGTCAGTGCATGCTAAGAATTTTACTTTTGCTGCATTTAGGGTGCCACAGTTTAGAGACCTGTGCATAAAGGCCTGAAAAATGGGGGCCTGCAGAACTTACAATACTAGAAGTGCCAGCATTCCCAGGCATGCTGGAAGTTGTAGTTCTGCAACATCTAAAGGGCAATATGTATTCGAACGTCCTTGGGCCTTGAGGACACTGAAGTCAGGACGTTCGCATACGTCCTATGTCCAAAAAAATTTTAAATTCATTATGCTAAATAACAAGGAAAAGTGCCTAAATACACATTTGCCAACCAGGGTGTCTGCAGCTGTCCAGGCATGCTGGGACTTGTAGTTTTGTAAAAGCAGGAGACACATTTTTTGTGAAATACTAATATATGATCATATATACTAACTTTTAAACTAGACTAAAATGCTGGGCTGGGCTGGGACTTGTAGTTTTGTAAAAGCAGGAGACACATTTTTGGTTAAATACTAATATCTGATCATATATACTAACTTTTAAACTAGACTTAAATGCAGTTGAAGATGATGAAATAACAGTGGTCAAAATACTTACACAAATCAGCAACTTTTCCTCAGACTTAGTGAAATTGCTTCCAACCATGTTGCTGTGTGATTGCGCTGCGATCATAAGTTGGAAACTGGCAAGGCTCCAGGAAATGGTCGCGTGTTGTTCGCGTGTTGATTGCGCTGCTTGGACCGAGATGGGTCCATATGGCTTCGGCTGTATGGACCACAGTAACTCTTTTCCCTGTCAGGAGCCTAGGAGCCTAACGCCCCGGGGGGTCAGAGACGGGACCTTTTCGGAGGACCACTGACGTATGCAACCGTCGCAGTTTTTTGTGATGTCACTCTTTAGGTGTGTGCAAATTTTTCCTTGCACCGGGTGGAGTTTTTGGGTTGTGTTTTGCACGCCACAGGCTTTTCAACAGAAAATAACCAGCTGGAGGCAGAATGGTTGCAAAACACTACGGGTTTGTTACCTAACTCTGGGTTTCAAGACCAGTCCACCTCCAGCTGTTGCAAAACTACTACTCCCATCAGCCACGGTCTGTCAGTGCATGCTAAGAATTTTACTTTTGCTGCATCTAGGGTGCCACAGTTTAGAGACCCGTGCATAAAGGCCTGAAAAATGTGGGCCTGCAGAACTTACAATACTAGAAGTGCCAGCATTCCCAGGCATGATGGAAGTTGTAGTTCTGCAACATCTAAAGGGCAATATGTATTCGAACGTCCTTGGGCCTTGAGGACACTGAAGTCAGGACGTTCGCATACGTCCTATGTCCAATAAAATGTTAAATTCATTATGCTAAATAACAAGGAAAAGTGCCTAAATACACATTTGCCAACCAGGGTGTCTGCAGCTGTCCAGGCATGCTGGGACTTGTAGTTTTGTAAAAGCAGGAGACACATTTTTTGTGAAATACTAATATCTGATCATATATACTAACTTTTAAACTAGACTAAAATGCAGTTGAAGATGATGAAATAACAGTGGTCAAAATACTTACACAAATCAGCAACTTTTCCTCAGACTTAGTGAAATTGCTTCCAACCATGTTGCTGTGTGATTGCGCTGCGATCATAAGTTGGAAACTGGCAAGGCTCCAGGAAATGGTCGCGTGTTGTTCGCGCAATTGCGCATGCGCGATCGAAAAATCGCAATCGCAATATGTATTTTGGTTAAAATATCATACATATTCGATTTCAGAGTGCTGCTACAGCAGTTTTCGAAATATCTGCAATAAATTTCGCATTCGCATGTTGCGATATTTCGATAAAATATCAGGAATATTCTGAGCCAATCAGAGCGCTCCTCCAGCATATCTCGAAATTGCGCAATAAATATCGCATTCGCATGTTGCGATATTTCGATAAAATATCACGAATATTCTGAGCCAATCAGAGCGCTCCTCCAGCATATCTCGAAATTCCGCAATAAATATCGCATTCGCATGTTGCGATATTTCGATAAAATATCACGAATATTCTGAGCCAATCAGAGCGCTCCTCCAGCATATCTCGAAATTCCGCAATAAATATCGCATTCGCATGTTGCGATATTTCGATAAAATATCACGAATATTCTAAGCCAATCAGAGCGCTCCTCCAGCATATCTCGAAATTCCGCAATAAATATCGCATTCGCATGTTGCGATATTTCGATAAAATATCACGAATATTCTAAGCCAATCAGAGCGCTCCTACCGCAGTTATTAAAAAAAATCGCAATTATTTTCGCATTCGCAATAGCGAAAAATCGCATTCAATTAATTTCGATAAAATATCACGAATATTCGAATTTAGCGAATATATCTCGAATATTCGAATATATATTCGAGATATATCGCGAAATCGAATATGGCATATTCTGCTCAACACTAGCCTTCACCCCCCTCTGCAGTGCCACAATCTCCCCCTGCCTCCAATCACCCCCTGCCTCCACCCCCCTCTGCGGTGCCCCCAACAACCCCTGTCTCCATCCCCCACCCTCTGCGGTGCCACCATCCCCCTCTGCGGTGCCACCAACACCCCCTGCCTCCAATCACCCCCTGCCTTTACCCCCCTCTGCAGTGCCACAATCTCCCCCTGCCTCCAATCACCCCCTGCCTCCACCCCCCTCTGCGGTGCCCCCAACAACCCCTGTCTCCATCCCCCACCCTCTGTGGTGCCAACATCCCCCTCTGCGGTGCCACCAACACCCCCTGCCTCCAATCACCCCCTGCCTTCACCCCCCTTTGCAGTGCCACAATCTCCCCCTGCCTCCATCCCCCTCTGCGGTGCCACCAACACCCCATGCCTCCACCCCCCTCTGTGGTACCACTGCAGCCACCATCACCCCCTGCCTCCAATCTCCATGCACAGTTCCAAGCCGAACCGATCTCGGCTATTTTTACTGGCACATTCCCGCAACCACGGACATTTACGAACGGGGGAAAAAAGTGCCTGTTTTTACGAACTGTCAGTAAAAATACAGACGGTTGGCAACACTGCCCGCCTATCAGTGCCCATCAGTGACGCCTATCAGTGAGTGATGCCTATCAGTGCTGCATATCAGTGCCACCTATCAGTACCCATTAGTGCTGCATATTAGTGCCTCCTCATCAGTGCCATCTTATTAGTGCCCATCAGTGACACCTATCAGTGACGCCTATCAGTGAGTGATGCCTATCAGTGCTCATCAGTGTTGCATATCAGTGGACTTCCTGGTTTGCGGCGCTCGTTCATGTAAGAACTACATTTCCCAGTATGCATTGTGGCACGCCCAGTACTTCACACCTCCTTGCAGTCTGTAACACGTAGAGAGCGTCCTGCCGCACAGATGTAGTTCCCAGGAGGGGGCGAGCACGTCACTGACCACTGCAGTAAACCCTCCCATCACGGTGGTCAGTAACAATCAGACAAGCAGGAAGTGAACAGAACAGAGAAGAAATAGAGCAACTTCTGAGCAAAAACCAACAATGAGGAAGTGAAAAGAGTAATGTCTGCAGGTAAAGGATGCTTATTATGAAAAAAAATGTTTTCCTTTACAACCCCTTTAAGGACCGCCTCCTGCAGATATACGTCGGCAGAATGGCACGGCTGGGCACAAGCACGTACCTGTAAGTCCTCTTTAAGTGCCCAGCCGTGGGTCGCGGGCGGACCCGATCGCCGCTGGAGTCCCACGATCGGTCCCTGGAGCTGAAGAACGGGGAGAGGTGTGTGTAAACACAGCTTCCCCGTTCTTCACTGTGGCAGCTTCATTGATCGTATCTTCCCTAATATAGGGAAACACGATCAATGACGTCACATGTCCAGCCCCGCCCCCCTACAGTTAGAAAAACATATGAGGTCACACATAACCCCTACAGCCCCCCTAGTGGTTAACTCCTAAACTGCAATTGTCATTTTCACAGTATTCAGTGCATTTTTACAGCATTTCTTGCTGTGAAAATGACAATGGTCCCAAAAATGTGTCAAAATTGTCCGATGTGTCCGCCATAATGTCGCGGTCATGAAAAAAATCGCTGATTGCCGCCATTAGTAGTAAAAAAATTTTTTTTTATAAAAATGCAATAAAACTATCTCCTATTTTGTAAATGCTATAAACCGATAAGTGCTTATTGCGATTTTTTTTTTTATACAAAAAATAGGTAGAAGAATACGTATCGGCCTAAACTGAGGAAAAAAAATGTTTTTTTTATATCTTTTTGGGGGATATTTATTATAGCAAAAAGTAAAAAATATTGCATTTTTTTCAAAATTGTCGCTCTAATTTTGTTTATAGCGCAAAAAATAAAAACCGCAGAGGTGATCAAATACCACCAAAAGAAATCTCTATTTGTAGGGAAAAAAGGACGCCAATTTTGTTTGGGAGCCTTGTCGCACGACCGCGCAATTGTCAGTTAAAGCAACGCAGTGCCGAATCGTAAAAACTGGCCGGGTCCTTTACCTGCATAAAGATCCGGGTCTTAAGTGGTTAAATAGTCCCTAAAACATATGAATAGCTCCCCAATCGTTCCAGAAATCACACTTGCCTTATATCCTCTCCAGCTCATGTTGTGGCCGTATCCATCATATGTGTGGGGGCATGTGAAGCCCAGTTCCTTTTTCTTCCTGGTTTTCAGGGAGAGGTGCATGCTGGGCGATTCCCAGAGACTCCTGGGAAATGAGTGTCATCATTTCCCAGGAGGCAATGGGGTCTTAGGACAGGAAGTTGAACCACCTAGAACCAGGAACTAGGCAGATTCTGAATTTTGCCTAGTGACAGCCAGATAGAAGTGAGTAAAAAAAAAAATAGAAAAAAAAAATAGAAAGTTCGGGCCAGATTCACAGAAGAAATACGCCGGAGTATCTGCTGATACTCCGGCGTACTTTCAAATTTGCCGCTTCGTATCTTTATTTGTAATTCACAAACAAAGATACAACGGCATTTGGCTAAGATCCGACAGGCGTACGCCTTCGGATCTTAGGATGCAATACTTCGGTGGCCGCTGGGTGGAGTTCGCATCGTTTTCCGCGTCGGGTATGCAAATTAGCTTTTTTTCCGGCGATACACGAAGGTACGCACGTTCGTCGCATTCTCTTACGTCGTTGCTAGTCGGCTTTTCGCGTCGCAAAGTTACGGCTGCTATTTAGGTGGTGTAACAATAGACAGCCCATGTTAAAGTATGGCCGTCGTTCCCGCGTCAAATTTAATTTTTGTTTTGTTTTTGCGTAAGTCGTCCGGGAAGACGAAAAGACGTTACGCACGTCGGCATTCAAAACATTACGTCGGGGCGACGTCATTTCGCGCAAAGCACGGCGGGAAATTTCAAAATGGAGCATGCGCAGTACGTTCGGCGCGGGGACGCGCTTCATTTAAATGAATCACGTCCCCCCTACCCGCCCAATTTGAAATACGCGCGAGAAATACACTACGCCGCCGTAACTTACGGCGCAAAATCTTTGGGGATTTCAAAATACGCCAGGTAAGGTACGGCGGCGTAGCGTATCGCTGATACGCTGCGCCTGGGCAATTCTATGTGAATCTGGCCCTCAATTTTTAGGGTGGAACTCCACTTTAATTTTTTTCAGACATACAGGGCTAGATTCACAAAAGAGATACACCGTCGTATCTCTGTGATCCGCCCGTCTTATCTATGCGGCTGATTCATAGAATCAGTTACGCATAGATAGCCCTAAGATCCGACAGGTGTAATTGACTTACACCATCAGATCTTAGGATGCAATTCTAGGCCGGCCGCTAGGTGGCGATTCCATTGCGGTCGGCGTAGAATTTGCTTTGCCCGTCGTTCTAAATTTACGTCGTTTCCGTAGAGATGCGTCGCGTAAAACTAAGCATGCCCTCTAGGTGGTGTAACCCATGTTAAGTATGGCTGTCGTTCCCGCGTCGAAATTTTAAATTTCACATCGTCCGTGAATGGCGCTGGACGCCATTTACGTTAACGTCGAAACCAATGACGTCCTTGCGACGTCATTTAGCGCAATGCACGTCGGGTAATTTGATGGACGGAGCATGCGCAGTATGTTCGCCGCGGGAACGCGCCTAATTTAAATGGTGCCTGCCCCATTTGAATTAGGCGGGCTTGCGCCAAGCGGATTTACGTTACACCACCGCAAGTTTACAGGTAAGTGCTTTGAGAATCAGGCACTTACGCTGTAAACCTGCGGCGGTGTAACATAAATGGGATACGTTACGCCGCCGCTGCGCAACGTATTTGTCTGTGAATCTGGCCCACAATTTTTATTTGTTTTTAATTCTCCAGTTTAAAAAAAAAAAAAAAAACAATTTTACATATTTTTTTTCCGGTTTTGTTGGCCCGGAGGTCCCTGCCTTTAAACGTGTTAACCTGATCAGCGAATTCTCTTGGACTAGATTCAGTTTGCGGTCTCTCTATGGAACGGGCCCCAAGGTGTTTCTCTCAAACTCTGTACAATATTTCACGGGACATTATCACTTTTTTTCCAAGCTGAGAGAATTTCAATTGTTTTTAATAAACTTCTTTTGATGAGTCATTGTTCAGCTACGCGTTGGCTGGCGTTCTTATTGGAGGATAGCACACCTAGTCATTTTTTTTTTACTTATTGGTCTGACCTGTGTACTCCCTTCAGCTGGAACCGCGTTTCCTCCAAGCGAGCTGTTAAAAAAGCGCAGTTTCACTACCTTCACAGCTCATCAGAAGGCTTTGGGAAAGCTCACTCACAAGACGCTAAAAATCTAGACATAATCTATGGTAGAGCCTCGCCGTGCCAAAATCCATACGGTTTTACTGCCGGCCCTGCCAGAAAGACGTGATTATGAGTTAAATTTACCCGTAACGGGGGGGAAGATGGGGGCTCACCCAAAAACTCCGCTGTAAAACGACCTACAATTTTTATGACCAGAAATAAAAGAGAGAATAACAAGAAGAGCTGACTTCTCTCAGCTTCGCTCTACGGGAGGAAGAGGCTTTTTCGCAAATCTGATGTATTGAGCCTTATGCCGCGTACGCACTGTCGGAAATTTCCGACAACAAATGTTCGATGGGAGCTTTTGGTCGGATATCCCGACCGTGTGTAGGCTCCATCGGACATTTAACCACTTAAAGCGGAGTTCCACCTAAAAATGGAACTTCCGCTTAACCCACTCCTCGCCCCCTGGCATGTAATTTTTTTTGGGGGGGAGTGGGGGCTTCAGGAGAAGGGGACTTCCTGTCCCACTTCCTCCTTCCACCGAGGGGCTGGAAAGGCGATTAGCTTAATCGCCTTCTTGCAGCCCCTCCCTGTACGCGAGCGCCTGTCCAATCGGACGGCGCCGCTCGCGCATGCGCAGTGCCGCTCGCGCATGCGCAGTGGGTGCCCGGCCGTGAAGCCGAAAGCTGTCACTGCCGGGTGCCCACACTAGGAATGAGGGGGGGCGAGGAGCGGAGCCCCGGCCGGCGAGGAGCTGGAGCCGTGGAGCAGGTAAGTGTCTGTTTATTAAGAGCCAGCAGCTACACTTTTTGTAGCTGCTGACTTTTAATAAACTTAAAAAAAGGCTGGAACTCCCCTTTAAGACCCGGACCATTATGCAGGTTAAGGACCTTGCCCCCTTTTTGCGTTTCGGCGCTACGTCGCTTTAACTGACATTTGCGCGGTCGTGCGACGTGGCTCCCAAACAAAATTGCCGTCCTTTTTTCCCCACAAATAGAGCTTTCTTTTGGTGGTATTTGATCACCTCTGCGGTTTTTATTTTTTGCGCTATAAGAAAAAAATAGAGCGACAATTTTGAAAAAAAATCAATATTTTTTACTTTTTGCTATAATAAATATCCCCCAAAAATATATATAAAAAACGTTTTTTCCCTCAGTTTAGGCCGATACGTATTCTTCTAGCTATTTTTGGTAAAAAAAAAATCGCAATAAGCGTTTATCGGTTGGTTTGCGCAAAATTTATAGGGCCAGATTCTCGTACATTGCGGCATAGCGTAGCGTATGCCATTAACACTACGCCGCCGCAACTTACTGGAGCAAGTGCCGTATTCTCCAAGCACTTGCTCTGTAATTTGCGGCGTCGTAGTCTAAATGGCCCGGCGTATCCCCGCGTAAATCAAACGGGGCGGCTTGTATTTAAATTAAGCGCACCCCCTTGCCGAACGATCTGCGCATGCGCCGGCCTTAAACGTAGGCCACCGCGCATGCTCCGTAGTACGCCGCAAATACATTGGTTGCGACGTGAACGTAATTAACGCACAGCCCTATTCGCGACGAGTTACGTAAACGACGGAAAAACCCGACGCTGTCCCGACGGCCATACTTAACATGGCATACGGCGGACCGACGTAAGGTTACCCCTCATATAGCAGGGGTAACCTTACGCTTACGGAAACTACGTAAACTACGGCGAAGCTAAAATCGACGTAAAAGCCACCTAGCGGCCAGCGTAGTATTGCATTTAGGATCTGACGGTGTAAGTGACTTACACCCGTCGGATCCTAGCCTAATTCCGGCGTATCTTGTTTTGAGAATACAAAACAATGATACGCCGGCGGGATTTTCGAATTACGCCGGTGTATCTGTAGATACACCGGCGTAATTCTTTTGAGAATCTGGCCCATAGCGTTTACAAAATAGGGGAAAGTTTTATTGTAATTTTTATTAATAATTGTTTTTTACTACTAATGGCGGCGATCAGTGATTTTTTTTGTGACGGCGACATTATGGCAGACACATCGGACAATTTTGACACTATTTTGGGACCATTGTAATTTTCACAGCAAAAATTGCTATAAAAATGCATTGATTACTGTGAAAATGACAATAGCAGTTTAGGAGTTAACCACTAGGGGGCACTGTAGGGGTTAAGTGTGACCTCATATGTGTAGGAGGGTCAGGACGTTCTCTACTTTGCAGATAGAGAAAGGAGCTGTGTGTTAGTGGGCATCCTGACTCTCCTGCTCGCCCCCTCAAGAGGCTTTCTCCACACCAGGGAGAAAGCCTCGCATTACTGTGTGGAGTTACAGACAGAAGGACAGGAAGTGAGGATTTCTTAGAAGAAATAAGGACATTTAAAAGCAAAATGGAAGGATGAGGTAAGTGAATTGCAGAGATTTCCCTTCACTTCCTGCCCCATAGCCAAACAGGAAGTGAGAGGAAATCCCTGCTTATTAATGGAATCCATTGCCCCCCCCCCCCCAGGCCCTCAGAACTAGTGTCCCCACTCGAAAAGTGGGGCGGGTCTAGGGTGGGACTTAAACAGAAATGGGTGTGGCCTTGACAGGAAGGGGTGGGTCATATTTAAATTAGGGCGTGTGTTTAGTCAGGCCTAGGGGAGCACAAAACCTAAATACACCACTGGTCCCACCACTGACTGGCACCACACCTGATGCACCTGGTGGCCTGGATAAAAGATGGTCAGCCTGTCCCTCCCCAGGAAAGCTGAGGATGGCAGATGCTGGACAACATTATCAATGATCTTTAGGGCTCTTTCACACTGAGCGCCCGTACAGGTCCATCTGTCAGTTTTTTTTAAAGGACCTGTACGGGCGCTCCATGCTCCTCTATGGAGCCGCGGATGTCAGCGGTGACATGCCCGCTGACATCCGACCCGCTCCGATCCGCCAAAGTGTGACGGAGGAAAAACCTACTTTTCCTTCCGTCTGGCGGATCGAAACGGGTGAACACGGACAGACGGTCCGTGTTCATCCGATCCCCCCATAGGGGGGAGCAGAGAAAAGACAGGGCGGTCCCTGCACAGTGTGCGGGGACCGCCCTGTTATCCGCCGGCTCAGCGGGGATCAACGGAGCGATCCCCGCTGAGCAAGCGGAGGTGCACGGTGTGGATCATTACTGATCCGCCCCGTGTGAAAGAGGCCTTAATTTTAACTGTACAGACCGTCCATATTCCCCGATCGTCCAAAATATTTTTTAGGGGGCTCAGGACGTCTCCATACCTCCTCAGCCATACACATAAGGCTGCATTCACACCTGAGCGTTTTGTCGCCTGAAGCGTGAAGCTCCAAAACGCTAGAGGGGAAAAAATACGTTATTCTCTATGGAGATGGTTCACATCTCCACTCCAAAACGCCTGACGCCGAACGCCTGAAGCTCAAACAAGTTCCGGACCCTTTTGTGTCGCACGAATTGGGCAGATTTGGGCGTTTTAGAACGTTTGTATTCCCATAGAAAGTAATGGAAACGCTCGATTCAAGCGTCTAGCGCGACAACGAGCGTTTCTACGGCCGTTTTGTCGCTTTAGTCAATAGAACATTTCACCCAGGCAGAAGATAAAAAAAATCTACAAACATAGCAACAAGTGATGAAAAGATGATCATTTTTCCTATTGGCTAAAATAAAAAACGCCGAAGTTCAAAAACGTCGGACGACGCTGTATGCAAACGCTCGAATACGCGCGACAAAACGCCGGAAAAAAACGACCAGAAACGATATGCTCAGGTGTGAATGCAGCCTAAATCCCCTTGGGGTATAGATTCATTACGGACCAAAATTGTGACCATTTCAATGAGGGGCTGGCGGGAGACAAGCTTGGGCATGAGCCCTTTCCAGTCCAGCAGGCCCCTCCCCCTACACACACGCTCATATTTCTCCCAAAAAATTTCCAAAGACTCCAGACGGAGAAAGGACAAATCGTACTCATAGGAGCCTGCCGGACTGATCAGGGCGAAGTTATCTACGGGCGTAAACCCCATTTGTAGAATCCTATCCACCACCGCCCTCCCACCTCAGCTGCACAACATTCCTCCTTTTAAACAGGGAGGAAGACAAAACATTCCCATGCTCCTTCCCTGCTTGTTCCCCCTTCCCAGATCCTGCAGCAGCAACACCAGCATACGTTTTTTTGACATCCCCAGTACTTGCAGACTTGTCCTTAGATACATTCAAACCTGCCGGCAAAGCGTCTGATTCAGCTGGGATAGCAGTCATTGGATTAGCAGAGGCAGGACCCGCCCCCTCCCCTTGCTCTGTACACACAGCTCCAGTCCTGTCCACTGCACACTCCTGCAGAGTTGTGGCACTACCGTGTAAGCAGCTGTCAGTGATAGGGCAGTCCAGTGCTGCAAGAGCAAGTGGTAAAGTAATTGTATGTATTCACACTGCAGTTGAGTTGTTATGTTTATGTATGTACTTATGTTAACCACTTAAGCCCCGGACCAATATGCTGCCTAAAGACCCAAGGGGTTTTTACAGTTCGGGACTGCGTCGCTTTAACAGACAATTGCGCGGTCGTGCGACGTGGCTCCCAAACAAAATTGGCGTCCTTTTTTCCCCACAAATAGAGCTTTCTTTTGGTGGTATTTGATGACCTCTGCGGTTTTTATTTTTTGCGCTATAAACAAAAATAGAGCGACAATTTTGAAAAAAATGCAATATTTTTTACTTTTTGCTATAATAAATATCCCCCAAAAATATATAAAAAAAAATTGTTTCCCTCAGTTTAGGCCGATACGTATTCTTCTACCTATTTTTGGTAAAAAAATCGCAATAATTGTTTATCGCTTGGTTTGCGCAAAATTTATAGCGTTTACAAAGTAGGGGATAGTTTTATTGCATTTTTATTTTTTTTATTTTTTTTACTACTAATGGCGGCGATCAGCGATTTTTTTCATGACTGCGACATTATGGCGGACACTTCGGACAATTTTGACACATTTTTGGGACCATTGTCATTTTCACAGCAAAAAATGCATTTAAATTGCATTGTTTATTGTGAAAATGACAGTTGCAGTTTGGGAGTTAAACACAGGGGGCGCCGTAACATTTAGTGTTCACTTGGTGTGTGTTTACTACTGTAGGGGGGTGTGGCTGTAGGACTGACATCATCGATCAAGTCTTCCCTATAAAAGGGATCACTCGATCGATGCGTCGCCATAGTGAAGCACGGGGAAGCCGTGTTTACACACGGCTCTCCCCGTTCTTCAGCTCTGGGGAGCGATCGCGACGGAGCGGCTATAAACGAATAGCCGCGCCGTCGTCCCGGATCGCTGCCCGAGGCTTACCGACCGCCGCATGTAGCGGGGGGGGTCCCGATCGGACCCCCCACCCACGTCAAGCAGATCACGTACAGGTACGTTGATGTGCCTGTCCGTGCCATTCTGCTGACGTATATCTACATGAGGAGGTCGGCAAGTGGTTAACACTATTGACCTCTGGAGTGTCTCCAACACCATTTTGGAGGAGCCCTGTGTCCTGATAGGCCGCAGGAGATCTTGAGAGATTTGGGCGGCCATTTTGGGGTGGTTTCTTTATATAGGAAATCTCAGGCAGGTTTTAGGCAGAACACGTGTGGATGTAGATAGGGACAGAGACCCTGCTTGTGAGGGAGAGATAGGAGAAGTCAGGGAGAGTGCTTTGGCCTGTGAGGGATAGTTCAGGGGTCCTACGGAGTCCTGAAGTGGTAACCTTGGTCGGATGAAAGACTCACAGCTGCTAGGGGTAACGTGTTTCCAGCCTCTTCCAATATGCATTGTGTGCTGGGGTATATAATGTGCCATTAAGTGGGAAGTGCCTGTGATACTCAGAAATCCACATCGCTTAGAACAACAGTATCTGTACTGCATATTTGTGCCTCCATGCCTGGAGAGGAACCATTTGCCGTTCGATTGTAAAGACTGTTTACACTACCGCCTCTCGGTAATAAACGTTACCTTGTTTAAAGAACTTTACGTGTGTCTCCCTCTGTGAATCGGCACACCCTCACCCCGCTTACAACTGCCCTCAGCATCGCCTCCACCATTCACAGGAACAGCAGCTGTGCCTGGTAGGGATGAGCCGAACATACCCGGGTTCGGTTCGCATCAGAACGTTCGAACAGACCGCGGGTTCGCGCGAACATTTAGAACCCCATTGAAGTCTATGGGACTCGAACGTTCGAATTCAAAAACGATCATTTTAAAGACCAATATTCAATTTAATGTTGGTAAACGTCTTTCAGAACCCGGGTCTTGCCCCAGGGAACATGTATCAATCGAAAAAAATATTTTAAAAACGGACGTTTTTGCGGAGCAGCGATTTTAATGATGTTTAAAGTGAAAAAAAAAAAATGAAAAATTCCTTCAAATATCACACCTGCTGTGTGTCTCTAGTAGTGGCACATGTTTAGAAATGTCCCTGCACAACATTAAATTATTATAAGAACAAAGTAATTTAATACTGGTTGCGCACGTGCTGTGTGGGAACAATATCTCGATTATTTTAGGGGTGGTGGGGGGGTGGCATTATCTTTTTGGGAAAGCAAAATTGTAGAAAAAAGGGCACCCCTCAAACATACTGTAATTGTAGCGCAACAAAGAGCCACGTGCAAAGTATTGCATCAAAAATTGTTATTAGGCGCCCTTGTTACACAGGGGCATAAAAATGTGTCCGTAGGCGCAACATAACACTGCAACCCCTCCCAATATCTGTAATTGGAGCGCAACAAGGAGCCACGTGCAAAGTATTGCATCAAAAATTGTTATTAGGCGCCCTTGTTACACAGGGGCATAAAAATGTGTCCGTAGGCGCAACATAACACTGCAACCCCTCCCAATATCTGTAATTGGAGCGCAACAAGGAGCCACGTGCAAAGTATTGCATCAAAAATTGTTATTAGGTGCCCCTGTTACACAGGGGCATAAAAATGTGTCCATAGGCGCAACATAACACTGCAACCCCTCCCAATATCTGTAATTGGAGCGCAACAAGGAGCCACGTGCAAAGTATTGCATCAAAAATTGTTATTAGGTGCCCCTGTTACACAGGGGCATAAAAATGTGTCCGTAGGCGCAACATAACACTGCAACCCCTCCCAATATCTGTAATTGGAGCGCAACAAGGAGCCACGTGCAAAGTATTGCATCAAAAATTGTTATTAGGCGCCCCTGTTACACAGGGGCACAAAAATTGTGCCTTAGGCCACGTGCAAAGTATTGCATCAAAAATTGTTATTAGACGCCCCTGTTACACAGGGGCACAAAAATGTGTCCATAGGCGCAACATAACACTGCAACCCCTCCCAATATCTGTAATTGGAGCGCAACAAGGAGCCACGTGCAAAGTATTGCATCAAAAATTGTTATTAGGTGCCCCTGTTACACAGGGGCATAAAAATGTGTCCGTAGGCGCAACATAACACTGCAACCCCTCCCAATATCTGTAATTGGAGCGCAACAAGGAGCCACGTGCAAAGTATTGCATCAAAAATTGTTATTAGGCGCCCTTGTTACACAGGGGCATAAAAATGTGTCCGTAGGCGCAACATAACACTGCAACCCCTCCCAATATCTGTAATTGGAGCGCAACAAGGAGCCACGTGCAAAGTATTGCATCAAAAATTGTTATTAGGCGCCCCTGTTACACAGGGGCACAAAAATTGTGCCTTAGGCCACGTGCAAAGTATTGCATCAAAAATTGTTATTAGACGCCCCTGTTACACAGGGGCACAAAAATGTGTCCATAGGCGCAACATAACACTGCAACCCCTCCCAATATCTGTAATTGGAGCGCAACAAGGAGCCACGTGCAAAGTATTGCATCAAAAATTGTTATTAGGTGCCCCTGTTACACAGGGGCATAAAAATGTGTCCGTAGGCGCAACATAACACTGCAACCCCTCCCAATATCTGTAATTGGAGCGCAACAAGGAGCCACGTGCAAAGTATTGCATCAAAAATTGTTATTAGGCGCCCCTGTTACACAGGGGCACAAAAATTGTGCCTTAGGCCACGTGCAAAGTATTGCATCAAAAATTGTTATTAGACGCCCCCCTTACACAGGGGCACAAAAATGTGTCCATAGGCGCAACATAACACTGCAACCCCTCCCAATATCTGTAATTGGAGCGCAACAAGGAGCCACGTGCAAAGTATTGCATCAAAAATTGTTATTAGGTGCCCCTGTTACACAGGGGCATAAAAATGTGTCCGTAGGCGCAACATAACACTGCAACCCCTCCCAATATCTGTAATTGGAGCGCAACAAGGAGCCACGTGCAAAGTATTGCATCAAAAATTGTTATTAGGTGCCCCTGTTACACAGGGGCATAAAAATGTGTCCGTAGGCGCAACATAACACTGCAACCCCTCCCAATATCTGTAATTGGAGCGCAACAAGGAGCCACGTGCAAAGTATTGCATCAAAAATTGTTATTAGGCGCCCCTGTTACACAGGGGCACAAAAATTGTGCCTTAGGCCACGTGCAAAGTATTGCATCAAAAATTGTTATTAGACGCCCCTGTTACACAGGGGCACAAAAATTAGGCCTTAGGCCACGTGCAAAGTATTGCATCAAAAATTGTTATTAGACGCCCCTGTTACACAGGGGCACAAAAATTAGGCCTTAGGCCACGTGCAAAGTATTGCATCAAAAATTGTTATTAGACGCCCCTGTTACACAGGGGCACAAAAATTAGGCCTTAGGCCACGTCCAAAGTATTGCATCAAAAATTGTTATTAGACGCCCCTGTTACACAGGGGCACAAAAATTAGGCCTTAGGCCACGTGCAAAGTATTGCATCAAAAATTGTTATTAGACGCCCCTGTTACACAGGGGCACAAAAATTAGGCCTTAGGCCACGTGCAAAGTATTGCATCAAAAATTGTTATTAGACGCCCCTGTTACACAGGGGCACAAAAATTAGGCCTTAGGCCACGTGCAAAGTATTGCATCAAAAATTGTTATTAGACGCCCCTGTTACACAGGGGCACAAAAATTAGGCCTTAGGCCACGTGCAAAGTATTGCATCAAAAATTGTTATTAGACGCCCCTGTTACACAGGGGCACAAAAATTAGGCCTTAGGCCACGTGCAAAGTATTGCATCAAAAATTGTTATTAGACGCCCCTGTTACACAGGGGCACAAAAATTAGGCCTTAGGCCACGTGCAAAGTATTGCATCAAAAATTGTTATTAGGCGCCCCTGTTACACAGGGGCACAAAAATTAGGCCTTAGGCCACGTGCAAAGTATTGCATCAAAAATTGTTATTAGACGCCCCTGTTACACAGGGGCACAAAAATTAGGCCTTAGGCCACGTGCAAAGTATTGCATCAAAAATTGTTATTAGGCGCCCCTGTTAAACAGGGGCAGAAAAATTAGGCCTTAGGCACTGGTGGCGGAGCACAGAAAAACAAAATTTCTTACTAGCTAACAGCATGAAAAGTGAGGAGGAGAAGGATATTCCATCAGCAGCACAACAGGACAGTCACTCAGCATCAGCAGTCTCAAAGGGATCTGATATTTCAACACAAAATTCTTATTCAGTAACATCAGCATCAGGTGCTTGGTAGCCGGTGTTGATCCAAGCCTGATTCATTTTGATGAAGGTCAGTCGATCAACAGAGTCGGTGGAGAGGCGTACCCTGTGATCGGTCACAAAGCCTCCAGCAGCACTGAATGTACGTTCTGAAAGAACACTGGATGCAGGGCAAGCCAGTAGCTCAATTGCGTACTGTGCAAGCTCTGGCCAGTGATCCATCCTCAAGACCCAGTAAGCCAGAGGATTTTCCGTGGGGAAGGTGTCCAAGTCGGATCTTGCCGCTAGGTATTCCCGGACCATGTAAACCAGACGCTGGCGATGGTTGCTGGAACCGGTCAGACCTTGGGGCTGCGGATTAAAAAATTGTCTGAACGCATCGGTCAGACGGCCACCTTCTCCACCGCTCCTTCTCTGACTCACCGAAGCCTCAGCAAGACGTTGTCCAGGGCCAGGTTTTGGTAATCCCCCCGGTTCTGGGAACGCATTGCACAGACCCTTCTGCAAGGCCTCCCGCAGTAGTTTCATCTTCTGCTCCCTCTGCGATGGCAACATAAGATCCGTTACCTTACTCTTGTAACGTGGATCAAGGAGAGTTGCCAGCCAGTAATGATCCCTCTCCTTGATAGCACGTACACGAGGATCCTTACGCAGGCTTTGCAGAATCAGGGAGGCCATGCAGCGTAGGTTTGCAGAGGCATTCGGGGCACAGTCCTCTGGGTCACTGAGGACGACAGGATCCTCAGCCACCTCATCCCAGCCACGTAAAAGTCCACGTGTTCCTTGGGACTGTAAATGATCCCTTGAAGACTGCTGCTGTTGATGCTGAGTGCTAGGCTCCACCTCCATGCTGCTGATACAATCCTCCTCCTCCTCCTCTTCCTCATCCTCCTCCTCCTCTTCCTGTGTTCCAGGTGGGCAAGCAGGAACAGTGTCTGGATAAAGGGGGCCTTGAGAGGTAAGGAAGTCCTCCTCTTCCTCCCTCTGTTCTGCCTCAAGGGCCCTGTCCATTATTCCACGTAGGGTGTGCTCCAACATGTGAATAAGCGGGACAGTCTCACTGATGCATGCACTGTCACTGCTCACCATCCTCGTGGCCTCCTCAAATGGTGACAGGACAGTGCATGCATCCCTGATCAAGGCCCACTGGCGTGGTGAAAAAAACCCAAGCTCCCCTGAGCCAGTTCTGCTGCCATATTGGCACAGGTACTCATTGATGGCCCTCTGCTGCGTGTGCAGCCGCTGCAGCATGGCCAACGTAGAGTTCCATCTGGTGGGCATGTCACAGATTAGGCGGTTCTTGGGCAGGTTGTATTCCCTCTGGAGGTCTGTCAGCCGAGCAGTGGCATTATATGACCTCCGGAAATGCACACAGACTTTCCTGGCCTGCCTCAGGACATCCTGTAAGCCAGGGTACCTGCCCAAGAACCGCTGCACCACCAAATTGAGAACATGCGCAAAACAGGGCACATGGGTGAGTTTTCCACGTCGCAGGGCAGAGAGGAGGTTGGTGCCATTATCGCTGACCACCATTCCAGGCTTCAGCTGGCGTGGCGTCAACCACCTCTGAGCCTGCCCCTGCAGAGCTGAAAGAACCTCTTCCCCAGTGTGGCTCCTGTCTCCCAAGCACACCAGCTCTAGGACCGCATGGCATCTCTTGGCCTGCATTCCTGCGTAGCCCGTCGTACGCCTACGGAGCACGGCTGGTTCTGAGCCAACATCACCACAGGAAGAGGCCACAGAGGAAGAAGAAGAGGAGGGGGTGGAGGAGAGAGGTGTGTCACAAGCAGTTGTAGTGTTTTGGAGGCGTGGTGGTGGAACAACCTCCAAAACTACTGTGCCTTGACCTGCGCCCTTCCCAGCTGCCAGCAGAGTCACCCAATGGGCCGTAAAAGACAGGTAACGTCCCTGTCCATGCCTGCTGGACCATGAGTCAGCGGTAAGATGCACCTTACCACTGACCGCCCTGTCCAGCGAGGTATGGACATTGCCTTCCACATGCCGGTAGAGAGCCGGAATCGCCTTCCGTGAAAAAAAGTGGCGTTTGGGTACTTGCCACTGAGGTACTGCACATTCCACAAACTCACGGAAGGGGGCAGAATCTACCAACTGAAAAGGTAGCAGTTGAAGTGCTAGCAATTTTGCTAAGCTAGCATTCAACCGCTGGGCATGTGGATGGCTGGGAGCGTACTTCTTTCGGCGCTGCAGCAGCTGGGGCAGGGAAATTTGTCTGGTAATATCAGTAGATTGGCCGGATGTACTACCACTACTACGTTGTGACACACCTATTTCTACACCTTCGGTGCAGGCTGCAGAGAGGACTAGGGGTCTAGTGGGGTTTGAGGTCACAGAAGGGCAAGGGGAGGACCGCTTTGGTCTTTGGTGTGGGTCTTTCTGGTATGCCTGCCAACGAGCTGCATGGCAGGTCGACATATGTCTGGACAAGCATGTGGTGCCCAAGCGGGTGATGTTTTGGCCACGCGAGATACGCTTGAGACATATGTTGCAAACAGCAAAGGTAGCATCTGATGGACAGGTTTCAAAAAAGGCCCACACCAAAGAACTTTTGCTGTACCGTTGAGACACAGCAGCGCCACGTAATGCAGTTGGTGTACTGCCCTTAAGCTGACCCCTGGAGGGCTTCCTGCCTCTTTGAAGATGTGCCTGTGCCTCGTCCTCTTCCTCCTCCTCCTCTCTCCTACCAGGCACCCAGGTAGAGTCAATGACCTCATCATCCCCTCCCTCCTCATCATCACTGGCGACAACCTGGCAGTATGCTCCAGCTGGGGGAACATCACTCCCAGATTGTTGTCCCTCTCGGCCACCCCCTCTCCCTGGGCTCACATCAATGCCTTCCTCTATCAGTGTTCCGTCATCGGAGTCTTCAAAACGCTGTGCATCTTCAGCTAGCATGTACCCAACACTGTGTTGAAACAGTTCGGGGGACTCCTCAGGAGGACACGGTGGGACTAGGGAAGGATTGTGTGATCCCATTGTGCAGAGGGTAGAGGACGCCTTGGCAGCTGCTTTGCCAGACAAACTATAATCAGTCTGTGTGAGAGAGGATGAGGAGGATGAGGACGGCTTGGTCATCCACTCAACTAATTTCTCAGCATGTTGAGGCTCAACACGGCCAGCTCCCGAAAAGAAGGACGAGCGGCCACGGCCACGTGCTGAAGAGGATGCACCACATCCATCACCAGCGTTACCTCTAGATGCAGAGCCTGCTTGCCCTCGTGACTCTCTGCCTCTCTTTGTCCTTCCAGCCATAGTTATGCGTTCAGGTGTTATGTAACAAAATAGTCGCTGTCACACCGACTGCGTTCAGATGGTATTAAACAGCAATCACACAGTAAGAGCGACTTGGTTCAAGTGTAAAGTAACAAAATAGTCGCTGTCACACCAACTGCGTTCAGATGGTATTAAACAGCAACCACACAGTAAGAGCGACTTGGCTCAAGTGTAAAGTAACAAAATAGTCGCTGTCACACCAACTGCGTTCAGATGGTATTAAACAGCAACCACACAGTAAGAGCGACTTGGCTCAAGTGTAAAGTAACAAAATAGTCGCTGTCACACCGACTGCGTTCAGATGGTATTAAACAGCAATCACACAGTAAGAGCGACTTGGTTCAAGTGTAAAGTAACAAAATAGTCGCTGTCACACCAACTGCTTTCAGATGGTATTAAACAGCAACCACACAGTAAGAGCGACTTGGCTCAAGTGTAAAGTAACAAAATAGCCGCAGTGACACCAACTGCCTTTAGTTGCTATTAAACAGCACGCACGCAGTAATAGCGACTGCGGTCAAATGCGATTTAACAGCACGCACGCAGTGACACCAACTGCCTTTAGTTGCTATTAAACAGCACGCACGCAGTAATAGCGACTGCGGTCAAATGCGATTTAACAGCACGCAGTGACACCAACTGCCTTTAGTTGCTATTAAACAGCACGCACGCAGTAATAGCGACTGCGGTCAAATGCGATTTAACAGCACGCACGCAGTGACACCAACTGCCTTTAGTTGCTATTAAACAGCACGCACGCAGTAATAGCGACTGCGGTCAAATGCGATTTAACAGCACGCACGCAGTGACACCAACTGCCTTTAGTTGCTATTAAACAGCACGCACGCAGTAATAGCGACTGCGGTCAAATGCGATTTAACAGCACGCACGCAGTGACACCAACTGCCTTTAGTTGCTATTAAACAGCACGCACGCAGTAATAGCGACTGCGGTCAAATGCGATTTAACAGCACGCACGCAGTGACACCAACTGCCTTTAGTTGCTATTAAACAGCACGCACGCAGTAATAGCGACTGCGGTCAAATGCGATTTAACAGCACGCACGCAGTGACACCAACTGCCTTTAGTTGCTATTAAACAGCACGCACGCAGTAATAGCGACTGCGGTCAAATGCGATTTAACAGCACGCACGCAGTGACACCAACTGCCTTTAGTTGCTATTAAACAGCACGCACGCAGTAATAGCGACTGCGGTCAAATGCGATTTAACAGCACGCACGCAGTGACACCAACTGCCTTTAGTTGCTATTAAACAGCACGCACGCAGTAATAGCGACTGCGGTCAAATGCGATTTAACAGCACGCACGCAGTGACACCAACTGCCTTTAGTTGCTATTAAACAGCACGCACGCAGTAATAGCGACTGCGGTCAAATGCGATTTAACAGCACGCACGCAGTGACACCAACTGCCTTTAGTTGCTATTAAACAGCACGCACGCAGTAATAGCGACTGCGGTCAAATGCGATTTAACAGCACGCACGCAGTGACACCAACTGCCTTTAGTTGCTATTAAACAGCACGCACGCAGTAATAGCGACTGCGGTCAAATGCGATTTAACAGCACGCACGCAGTGACACCAACTGCCTTTAGTTGCTATTAAACAGCACGCACGCAGTAATAGCGACTGCGGTCAAATGCGATTTAACAGCACGCACGCAGTGACACCAACTGCCTTTAGTTGCTATTAAACAGCACGCACGCAGTAATAGCGACTGCGGTCAAATGCGATTTAACAGCACGCACGCAGTGACACCAACTGCCTTTAGTTGCTATTAAACAGCACGCACGCAGTAATAGCGACTGCGGTCAAATGCGATTTAACAGCACGCACGCAGTGACACCAACTGCCTTTAGTTGCTATTAAACAGCACGCACGCAGTAATAGCGACTGCGGTCAAATGCGATTTAACAGCACGCACGCAGTGACACCAACTGCCTTTAGTTGCTATTAAACAGCACGCACGCAGTAATAGCGACTGCGGTCAAATGCGATTTAACAGCACGCACGCAGTGACACCAACTGCCTTTAGTTGCTATTAAACAGCACGCACGCAGTAATAGCGACTGCGGTCAAATGCGATTTAACAGCACGCACGCAGTGACACCAACTGCCTTTAGTTGCTATTAAACAGCACGCACGCAGTAATAGCGACTGCGGTCAAATGCGATTTAACAGCACGCACGCAGTGACACCAACTGCCTTTAGTTGCTATTAAACAGCACGCACGCAGTAATAGCGACTGCGGTCAAATGCGATTTAACAGCACGCACGCAGTGACACCAACTGCCTTTAGTTGCTATTAAACAGCACGCAGTAATAGCGACTGCGGTCAAATGCGATTTAACAGCACGCACGCAGTGACACCAACTGCCTTTAGTTGCTATTAAACAGCACGCACGCAGTAATAGCGACTGCGTTTCTGTGCAATTCAATAGCCCAGTTGCATTAACAGCGACTGCGCTTCTGTGCAAATAAATTGCACACGTGCAGTAACAGGTAATGCGTCTGTGTGTGCAATTAACTAGCACACGTTAAATAACACAGAATAATTATATTTAAAGTAAATCCCTAATGCAGGCAATACAACACGTTAGAGCGCTGCATGTAGAACAATCTCCTGCCTGATAGATAAACTAGCTGAGCTGTACAGTTTATAAATATATTGACAACGCCTAAGGATGTGAATATATTCTCTACAAACTGTACTTTTAACTATACTGACTACACTTCCTACTCTATCTATCTATCTATCTATCTATCTATCTATCTATCTATCTATCTATCTAGTTAAGACACTGTGTCTCTATCTCTCTATCTCTCTCTGTCTGACTGACTGATCTTCTCTAGAACCGCCAACACACTACACTAGGCAGCCGTGCAGGCTGCCTTTTATAGTGGGGGGCGTGTACTAATCCCCCTGAGCCATAATTGGCCAAAGCCACCCTGGCTTTGGCCAATTATGGCTCTTCGTTTTTTGAGCGCTGTGATTGGCCAAGCATGCGGGACATACAGCATGCTTGGCCAATCATCAGCGCTCAACACCCCAGTGAATTATGGGACGTTTTGCGTCACTCGAATTTGGCGCGAACGACCCGTTTTGTTCGAGTTTCGACGAACGATCGAACGACCGATGTTCGAGTCGAACATACGTTCGAATCGAACGCGGAGCTCATCCCTAGTGCCTGGTCCAGGAAAAGTCTCTGTATTGTCCATGGACCTCTCTGCAGACTGAAGCTGACAGTTTCTTTCAGAGGGTATTGCATGCTGTGTATTGTCTATGGGCTGACTGCCTGCAGCACTACAACCCTCAGCAAGCCCATTGTTGTACCTGCACCTGCTTGCTGAGCTGTCACCACAGCGATGTTATGGCTGATGGTGGGGTCAGATTTCTTACCAGGTGTTGCAGACTTCATGGTGGAACTTCCCTCCACAGGATGAGGAATGGTGTCCATCTTCTCATCATCAGGGGGAGCCACATTCGGAAGGGATTCCAGGTTTGTGATGAAATCCATCATGCCAGTACCTTCCCCAACCTCCTGAGATGTTCCACATTGCTGGGGAGGGAGAGGGACAGAGGCCCCCGCCATTGAGGGCTCAGCAGATGTCTGAGGTGTTGAACAGGTGGGCTCATCCTCCGGGCCCACCTTCTCACTCACTGCTGACTCCGTCTGTTCCTGCATCTCCTCACTGGTCTCCTCACCCTCCATGCAGGAAGCGGCTCCTCTCCTCACTGGTCTCCTCACCCTCCATGCAGGAAGCGGCTCCTCTCCTCATTTGGCTGAATCTTTCTTCATTTTTATATTTTTCTTTAAATGCTCCACTTCTCTCCTTCAGATAACTCACCAGATCTTTCTGGTGCTCCAAGTCTTTCGACTCAGGCCTCAGAGCCGGTCTCTTCTTACTAAACATCTTGACGCAAATCTGCTTTTTCGTTTTAAATTCAGCTTTCAAAGCCACCAACTTCTCCTCTTCCTCCTCAATACGATTCAGCGTTTCAACAATCCTCTGTCTAAAGGCAGATGGAGATTCATCCTCCCTTGGGCCAGGCCCAGAATCTTCCACAGGCTGAGGCCTATCCAGGGGGGTCCCGCCCGGCTCCTCCTCAGGATCCAGCATCCCTCCTGGGTCAGAGAATTAACTCTAGCCCCCGGTCTCTGGAGCACAGGAGCAAAGGAACCAGCAACTGCACACCTCACTGACAAGGAGTGGAATGGCAGTTTCCCACCATCCCTGTGCTGAGTTTCTGGGTCTGTACACCTGCTGTGCCCATTATGAGAGATTCCCTTCATCCTAGTTTTTTTATGTTATGAAGAATATAACAGAAGAAGCTGTAACACTAAATGGTGGATGAGAACACCGAAAACTCCCATGTGGACAGGAGCAGGGCTGGGAATTATGGCAGGCAGATCTCACCGTTGCCTTGATCCAATTTGACGACATTCCCTTAGCTGGATGTAACAGCAGAGGTCAATAGAGTCCCCCCCCCCCCCCCCCGGCTGGCATAGGCGTAGAAAAATACAGTAGACTTGTTTGAGGTTGTTACTATGTTACACAAGTACATTATTCTTTTCCCGCCCTGTTTTCATCTGCGGCTACATTTCCCAGAGCACTCGGGGCGTCCTCACTTGTCACTCTTCCTAATAGGGCTGAAGAAGTGGAACATTTGGTAGCTGTGCTGTTTTAACTCAGTCATCCCGGGCACAGCTCTGGGTGGCCTGCCTCTGCGGGTTAAGCGTTACAAGCCTCCTCAGTAAACGTCGGCATAATAAGGCGCTCAGAAGTCGGCCGGTGACCTTTTTTTTTCTCTCTTCTTTAAACAGGCACGAGTGCAAAATAAACATAAATAGTTTTTTTGTCAGAGAGCGAGAGAGACAGAGAGGACCTGGAAAAGTTGAGTCGAGCCAGAGTGATATCATTCTGACATCACAGGGTCCTGGTGCCAACGAACACAGCCGTACGCTACTTTATAACTACACCATCATCATCTGCGTTTCCTCGTTTTGCCGATGACTAGCGCTTCTCATGGAAAAGGTTCGGCTTGTAGTCAATGGCTCACACTATGTCAGAAAGCTTAAAGAATCTTTGGGGGATAGCGTTAAAGGCAAACAAAATCAGACCCGGTCACTCGCTTGAATTTTCTTGAGCTGTCTGCTAATTGCCAAAGTAAATTAATTTTCTCCGATGAACATGAGTGTCGGAAAGTTTTTGGAGGTGTATTTTTTATAAATTTTTTGGGTGGTAGATTTTAATATTTCAAAAGCTTCATTCCAAATAAAAGTGTCAAGCTATTTTATAAAAACCCAGGGCAGGGGTGAGTAACAAGCAAAATTGGGAGTGTTGGTGTCCAAGAGATTTAGGCAAAAATTGGGACATTTTGGTGAATTTAGATGATTTGGTAAAATGCATTGCAGTCAACAGAGAAGTACATTGGGCCAGATTCTCCAAAGAGTTACGACGGTGTATCTCAGGAAACACCGTCATATCTCTGTTTTTGGCCCCGGGTATCTATGCGAGTGATTCCTAGAATCATTTTCGTATAGATACGGCCAAGATCCGAAAGGTGTAAGTCACTTACACCGTCCAATCTTAAATGTAATTCGACGCTGGCCGCTAGGTGGCGTTTACGTTCAGTTCTCATTTGACTATGCAAATGAGCCTGATACGCCGATTCCCGAACGAATTAGCGCCGCGTAGTCGTCATTTACGTAGTTTCCGTAAGCGTAAGGTTACCCCGGGTATATGAGGGGTAACCTTACGCCAGTCCGCCGTATGCCATGTTAAGTATGGCGTCGGGTCAGCGTCGTCTTTTTCCGTCGGTTACGTCGTTTTACTAAGTCGTCCGCGAATACGACTTTACGTCAATGATGCTCACTAGCCCAGCATGCACACTGGGCTATTTTTCCGCCCGGCGCATGCGCAGTTCGATCGGCGCGGGGGCGCGCTTAATTTGAATACAAGCCACCCCCTTTGAATTACGCGGCCATACGCCGGGCCATTTACACTACGCCGCCGCAATTTACGGAGCAAGTGTTTGGGGAATACGGCACTTGCTCCTGTAAGTTGTGGCGGCGTAGTGTAAATAGCTTACGCGACACCGCCGCAGGATGTACGGGAATCTGGCCCCCTGTGTGTATCTTTTTTTTGTGGTAGATTTTGATATTTCAAAAGCTTCATTCCGCATAAAAATTACCAGCACATTTAGAAAAAACCTTTGTAGGGGTGAGTAACAAGCAAAATTGTGAGCGTTGGCTACAGAGAAATTAAGGTTAAAATTGGAACATTTTGGTAAATATTCATGATTTGGTAAAATACATTGACATCAACAGAGAAGCACATTATGTGGTAGATTTTAATATTAAAAACGTTTCATTCCACATGAATATTACAAGCAGGGTAGGGGTGAGTAACAAGCAAAATTGCCGTCAAAGAAATTTTGTAAAAAAAATTGGGACATTTTGGTGAATTTAGATGATTTGGTAAAATGCATTAAAGTCAACAGAGAACTACATTGTGTGTGTGTTTTTTTGTGGTAGATTTTGATATTTCAAAAGCTTCATGCTGCATAAAAATGACCAGGGTTGGGGTGAGTAACAAGCAAAATTGTGAGTGTTGACTACAGAGACATTTAGGTTAAAATTGGGACATTTTGGTAAATTTTCATGATTTGGTAAAATACATTGACGTCAACAGAGAAGCACATTATGATTATTATTATTTTTTTTGTGTAGATTTTAATATTTCAAAAGGTTCATTACGAATAAAAGTGACAAGCAATTTTATAAAAACCCAGGGTAGGGGTGAGTAACAAGCAAAATTGGGAGTGTTGGCGTCAAAGAAATTTAGGCAAAAATTAGGGACATTTTGGTGAATTTAGATGATTTGGCAAAATGCATTGAAGTTAACAGAGAAGTACATTGTTAAGCAGGTGGGAGAATGGATGGACAGCCGCACTCCAAAAAGTCTTGCTTAATTCTATGCATTGCCAGCACCCGTGTGATTCCTGAGTGGACATTGATTACCTGCCTGTGCTCACCTGGAGCGGCGGTCTCCCTACCTAGAGAAGTACATTGTGTGTGTTTTTTTTTTTGTGGTAGATTTTGATGTTTCAAAAGCTTCATTCTGCATAAAAATGACCAGCACATTTAGAAAAACCAGGGTTGGGGTGAGTAACAAGCAAAATTGGGAGTGTTGGCTACAGAGAAAAGTAATTGAAAATTGGGACATTTTGGTAAATATTCATGACTAGCTGAATACCCGGCTTTGCCCGGTCTTCCTATCTTAACCTTTTGGGGAGGAAAATCATAGTAATATAAATATACCCATCTTTCATATAAGGGTGTAGGTAAGGGTTAATTTAACTGTCATATATTTTTATTTGGCATATAAGTAATATGTGTAGCAGGTATTATTGAAATATCTCCAGGCGTACAGAAGTTATGTGGGAACATACATTTCCCATTGATTTGCATGGGACTTTAAACAAAAACCCCGACCCTCACAAATGGGGGTAGTTAAGGGATAAATTAACTATCCTATAGTTTAAGTGGACATATAAGTAACATGTGACCAAGTGTTAATGGAAATATCTACAGCCGTTTGGAAGTTATGAAGTAAAATGTATTTCCCATAGAGTTGAATGGGACTTTAAAGGAAAACCCCGACCATGGCAAATGGGGGTGGGTAAGGGTTAAACCACCTATCCTATGTTTGTTGCTGACATATATGTTAATATCTTTAGCCGTTTGGACGTGATGCTGGAACATACATACACACATACATACATACATACACACACGTTGAGTTTTATATATATAGATTTGGTAAAATGCATTGACGTCAACAGAGAAGCACATTATGATTATTATTGTTATTAATATTTTTTTAAGTGGTAGATTTTAATATTTCAAAAGGTTCATTCCGAATAAAAGTGACAAGCAATTTTATAAAACCCGGGGTAGTGGTGAGTAACAAGCAAAATTGGGAGTGTTGGCTTCAAACAAATGTATGCAAAAATTGGGACATTTTGGCTAATTCAGATGATTTGGTAAAATGGATTGCAGTGTGTATTTTTTTGTGGCAGGTTTTGATATTTCAAATGGTTCATTCCGCAAAAAAATATTCAGCACATTTAGAAAAACCTTTGTAGGGGTGAGTAACACGCAAAATGTGTTTGCTACAGAGAAATTTAGGTTAAAACTGGTAAATTTTGGTAAATTTTCATGATTTGGTAAAATACATTGACCTCAACAGTGAATCACATTATGTATATTTTTTTTTAATTGGTAGATTTTAATATTAAAAAAGCAGCATTGGAAGTGTTGGCTTCAAAGAAATTTAGGCCAAAAATTGGGCCATTTTAGCAAAATTAGATGATTTGGTAAAATGCATTGAGATCACCAGAGAAGCACATTGTGCGTATTTTTTTTTTCTTTAATATATGAAAAGCTTTATTCCACATAAAAATTACAAGCACTTTCTTGAATGTTTTTTAAAAAAAAAAATTACAAGCACTTTCAGGATGGGGTGAGTGACGATCAAAATTGGGAGTGTTGACTTCAGAGAAATTTAGGTGAAAACTAGTAAATTTTGGTAAATTTTGATGATTTGGCAAAATGCATTGAAGTCAACGAAGAAGTACACTATGGGGCAGATTCTCGTCCAGCGGCGTATCTCTGCGGCGGCGTAACGTATCCGATTTACGTTACGCCGCCGCAACTTAGACGGGCAAGTGCTGTATTCTCAAAGCACTTGCTCCGTAAGTTGCGGCGGCGTAGCGTAAATCGTCCGGCGTAAGCCCGCCTAATTCAAATTTGGAACAGGGGGGCGTGTTTTATGTAAATGTTGTGTGACCCGACATGATTGACGTTTTTCACGAACGGCACATGCGCCGTCCGTGGAAATCTCCCAGTGTGCATTGCTCCTGATACGCCGCAAGGACGTATTGGTTTTGACGTGAACGTAAATTACGTCCAGCCCCATTCACGGACGAGTTACGCAAACAACCTAAAATTTTCAAATTTCGTCACGAGAACAACGGCCATACTTAACATTGGTACGCCGCACTTACGCAACCATATAGCAGGGGTAACTATACGCCGGGAAAAGCCCAATGTAAACGGCGTAACTTTACTGCGTCGGCCGGGCGTATGTTCGTGAATTCGCGTATCTAGCTGATTTACATATTTCGCCGCGTAAATCAGCGTACACGCCCCTAGCGGCCAGAGTAAATATGCAGTTACGATCCGACGGCGTAAGAGACTTACGCCTGTCAGATCTAACAAACATCTATGCGTAACTGATTCTAAGAATCAGGCGCATAGATACGACCGGCCGGACGCAGAGATACGACGGCGTATCTGGAGATACACTGTCGTATCTCCTCTAAGAATCCGGCCCTCAGTTTCTGGTGGTACATTTTAATATTTCAAAAGTTTCATTCTGCATAAAAATTACAAGCATATTTATAGAAACCAGGGTAGGTATCTTGCTACACCCTACCTATGCCTTGGAAACTACCGCGCATGCGTCAAAGTAATTTCAAGCATGCGCTGTTTTCCACAGCGACAGGTAAGTATACAGACACTCGGGTTTCTCGGCAGGAAAACACTGTCGAGAATCACGACAAGAAAATAGAGAGCAGGTTCTCTATTTTTCTCGTTGAGATTCTGGGCAGTTTTCTTGACGAGAAACCTCAAAGCCTGGTACACACGCTCGGTTTACTCGTCAAGAAAGCTCTGGCAGCAGTTTTCTTGCTGGTTCTTGCCGAGAAAACCGAGCGTGTGTACGAGGCTTAACAAGCAAAATTGGGAGTGCTGGCTTCAAAGAAATTTAGGCAAAAATTGGGACATTCTGGTGAATTTAGATGATTTGGTAAAATGCATTGAAGTCAACAGAGAAGTACATTGTGTGTATTTTTATTTGTGGTAGATTCTGATATTTCAAAACTTTCATTCCTATTTACTTTTTGCTATAATAAATATCCCCCAAAAAGATATAAAACATTTTTTTTCCCTCAGTTTAGGCCGATACGTATTCTTCTACATATTTTTGGTAAAAATAAATTGCAATAAGCATTTATCGATTGGTTTGTGCAAAATGTATAGCGTTTACAAAATAGGGGATAGTTTTATTGTATTTTTATTAATATTTTTTTTTTTTTTTACTACTAATGGCGGCGATCAGCAATTGTTTTCATGACTGCGACATTATGGCGGACACATCGGAAAGCTTTGACACATTTTTGTGACCATTGTCATTTTCTCAGCGAAAAGTGCTGTAAAAATGCACTGATTACTGTGAAAATAACAATTGCAGTTTAGGAGTTAACCACTAGGGGGCGCTGTAGGGCTTAAGTGTGACCTCATATGTGTTTCTAACTGTAGGGGGGCGGGGCTGGACGTGTGACCTCAGTGATCGTCTTTCCCTATATCAGGGAACAGATGATCACTGAGGCCGCGTATACACGGTCGGTCCAAACTGATGAAAACGGCCTGCAGTCCAGTTTCATCGGTCCAAACCGACCGCGTGTACGGCCCATCGGTCCGTTGTCCTTCGGTCAAAAATTTTAGAACTTGTTTTAAAATCAAACCGATGGACCGCTGCCCGATAGGTCCAAACCGATGGTTAGTACACAAAAGCATCGGCTCAAAATCAAGTCGACGCATGCTTGGAAGCATTGAACTTCGTTTTTTTCAGCACGTCGTTGTGTTTTACGTCACCGCGTTCTGACCCGATCGGTTTTTGAACTGATGGTGTGTACGCACATCAGACCATCAGGCCACTTCAGCGGTGAACCAATGAAAACGGTCCGTCAGACCATTCTCATCGGTTTGGATCGATCGTGTGTACTGAGACCTGCCACAATGAAGAACGGGGAAGGTTTGTTTACACTCACCTCTCCCCGTTCTTCAGCTCCTGAGACTGATCGCGGGACACCGGCGGCGATCGGTTCCCGTGGGCGCGGTCACGGAGCTTCAGACCAGGTCACGAGCACGCCAGCGGCGGCGCGCTCGCGACCCCACAGCTGGGCACTTAAAGAGGGCGTACAGGTACGTGCTTGTGCCCAGCCGTGCCATTCTGCCGACGTATATCGGCGTGAAGGGGTCCTTAAGTGGTTAAAGGACCTTTGCTTGTATGATCCTCATTTATTTAACTTTATATGTTTCACAAAAAGGAAAAAAAATCAAAGCAGAAAACATAAAATGAAAATAAAATGAAGCTTTGTGGTTACCGTATTTATCGGGGTATAGCGCGCTCCCGCGTATAGCGTGCACCCCTAAACTTGCCCCGAATTCCTGTGAAAAAAAAATTTTTTTGTACTTACAGTTTTGGTGTTTTCCGCGGCGTCCATCGGCGGCCTCGTCGGGTCCGGCGTCCGTCTGCGGCTTCGGGTGTCCTCTTCGTCGGGTCCGGCGTCCTTCTGCGGCGTCCTCCCCGCACCGAGTTTGAATACTGTGCCGACATATACCGAGCGCAGTACACTCGTGTATCGTCGGGCAGGCTCGGCTACTCTCGCGCTGACGTCCTGTACGTCCAGGACGTCAGCGCGAGAGGCGCCGAAACTGCCCGAAAATACACGAGTGTACTGCGCTCGGTATATGCCGGCGCAGTATTCTAATTCAGCGCGGGAAAGCGGGTATCGGCGTATACCGCGCACCCGCGATTTTGCCCTGATTTTCAGGGCAAAATAGTGCGCGGTATACGCCGATAAATACGGTACTTTTATAATGAATCCATCTCAACTCATATGGTTTCAGATAAGGGCTGACATATTGCACAGCCCTCCCATAGAGATCATTGAGCAGGTGTCTGATAAACAACAGGGGTGGAAGGGGAAGGAGATAACTTCTTTCTCCGGAGATCCTCTTCAAATGAAAATAATAGAATAGCATTAGAAATATTAGGAAAACTCCCAAGTTCTAACAGACACAAAGCAGAAGTCGAAGTGAAATAAATATGTTTATATTTTGCAGACCTCACTCGAATATAAATTGGCCAATTAAAATTTTAAAAGCCACAACCCGGGGCCAAATTTCCATCGTGCATAGAACAAAAATCCCACGCCCTTCCCGCCAAGCCAAAGATTCATGATTTATACACTTACAGTAATATTTGCATTTATAACCTCTGATGCTTCTCATGTCCTTCCACCACGTTTGCTGTCATAAATATATACGCAAACGACAGAATTATTTGCTCAAACCACAGGGGATGTATCATATGGCCGGTCGTCAGCAGATTCGGGACCAGTTCTAGGGCCTCCCTCTATGTACTATCCATAAATATCTTTATTTTTTTTTAAATAATATATACAATTTAAAGGATGCCGGGTATATTTATCATATGAAAAGAGAAGTATGGACTTAAAAAAAAAAAAAAAAAAAAAATTATACTCATCTATCACCTACTCACCTATCATTGATCCAATGCTACATCATTCTGTCCCCTCCAGCTCTACAGTGAAAACTTAGCGATCAAACACAACTGATCACTCAGTTTTCACCTTGGCTCTGAGTCGAGAGTGGTGACCAGTAGCGGCTGGTGGGTTCTTCTTTTTGCGGGGCAAACAAACAACTCCCCCCCCCCCCCCCCGGCGGCGTGGCCTGGTACTGAAACAGCACCCCCCTGTGAGTGGTCCTGCACTTACCAGCTCACGTGGAAGGGCTGTGGTGCCCTCTCCTCCTCCCCTGGAGTGCAGGCGGCGGCCACGGCGGCTCCGGTGTCTGCTCATCCAGCTTCCTCCGCTGTGTGTCCCCTCTTCCGCCAAAGCATTAGGCATCCAATTGGATCGCCTGACGCTTTGGCCAATCGGGAAACAGCTCTCACAGACCTGCCTCCTGAAAATTCATTCGCTACGGTCACACAACTGGGTAGGCTCGGAGTGCAATGCTCTGGGTTCTGAGGCTTTTTTTTAAGCCTATTAGAGCATCTGGCTGTAATCTGGTGCTTCAAAAAAACACCCCTCCCTGCCACATTGGAATCCATGGTCTGGCACCACTGATATGTAGATCAGGGGGTTGGACGCATGGATAGGGGAGGCGGCGCCTATGTGCCCTTTATGGACAGGCCGCCACTGGTGGTGACTGTCAGTCAGTGGCTCCCTGCTCTGCCCCTCCAGTGCTCACAGTCTCGCTTATGAATTCTATGAACAGGATGAATGCAAGCAGCAGCAGTGCAGCACAGCGTGACAGTGTGAGGACACTCACTGTAAAGGAACCCCAAATGGGACAGGGGTTAAATCCGTTCACGATATTTCATTCCATCCATTACAGCTTATCGACACTCCAACCAACAGGACCCGATCCATCCCATTTCCCCAGAATCAAGACGAGACACGCAGCTCTGTACTTGTTCCAAAATGAAGACAACTTTAATGGTTCACTCTCAGCTTTTATACAGTTTTCAAGGCACATGAACAATCAAATTCTCCACCCACACCCTGGGGGCTTCAATACACCTTCAGATGGCTAATTGCTAAACATTCTAGACATCTCGGCGCCGGGCTATAATTATCATGATCTAATCACTGCACATTCCTTCATTAACAGAACTCAAACAAAACACCATCACACAATGATCTCTTCTCAATCCACATCCCTAGACAGACATTCTGTCTCCGCATACAGCTTGGCAGAAAGGTATTCACACCTCTGAGCATCAATAGGCTTTAAGCAGTGTTATCACACAATGAAAGGTCTTCCAGAAGCCTGACTCAATTAGCATGTCACTAGCCAGGGCTAATCATAGAAATGAGTCACTATTGACTGGTTGGGTCACAATTAACCAACAACTTGCAATATCTCAAGATCCTGCAATATGAACTATCAGTGATGTCCCCTGTCCTGTAATTTAGGATATAATTTCTCAGTCACCCTATGGCCCTATCGGACATAAGGTGACCCTAGACATAAGACTCCTTGGTGACGCCGGTACAGGAGTACCCCTCATCCTTACAAAGTCTCTGTTTGTCCCGGGTTATTCTGTTATACTCACTTTGGGTCCAGGGCAGCCAAAAGAGAGAGGTACACGCCTGACTGGAGGGAACTGGAAAGCAGAAGTTTAATCCAGCGGCTACACACTACTGCACATGCCTTCAGCGTTTTGTGCTCCACTGCCCAAGCAAAGCTCCTCCCCGAAGCCCACAACAGGAATGCGGCACTGCAAGCCAATGGGAATACAGGGTGTAGAGAGCGGTGGGCAGAGTTACAGGTGCCGCTTGCTTCCACTGTGCTCAGTGTGCTCAGCTACCTGGTTACCAATAGAAGTGGCCACCCGACAGCCCAGCGATGAGTGCGGCTTGTACGTAATGATCATCTTACAACCTGCTGGTTGCTACATTGTTAATGTTGCATACACCACTGAATGCTGGGCTGCCTGTTACTGGTGCCATGTGTGGCAGTAGGGCAGGGAGCCAAGCACATCTTGTATTTTTTTTTGGCAGGATGCTCTAGGGGGAGTTTGAACCACTCTGACCCCCCCATTATCTACATCCTTTCCTTGTCTTAATAATCAGAGTCAGTGATCAGTTATCACGCCCATCTTAATTTATTCTTAGCTGGGGCATAGTAAACTAGGTTATGAATGAAAAAGAAGACCTGCACCAAGCTATTGCTTTTTATTCATTCTGTGCAGCTGAGGCAGAGAAAGGGACTGATGAATCTGGCCTCAGTCCCCTTCCCCGTCTCAAAAGTGAGACATCTGATATTTCCCAAAAGCCCCCCAAATAAAATTGTAAAATAAAGAAGTAAAACCGTTATAAAAAAACAAAAAAAACTACTAACACCAGTGGTGAAACTACCAGGGTTGCAAAAGTCGCACTTGGGACAAGGCTTTGATGTCCCCCCACAGTAGGGGGGATCCTAGCTGGCAGGAAGGTGGCCTGCTACCAGGGGCGGACTGACCATTGAGTCACTCGGGCACTGCCCGAGGGCCCCATGTCGCTAGGGGGCCCCATCAGGGTTGCCAGGCTCAGTAAAACCAGGGACAGTATGTAAAAATCTATGTTTTTTTTACATCTGTCTCTGATATGTCTGAAACCAACATGCTTCTGATGTGAAAATCCTGAGATTTTAGCTGCCCTGCCTCTGCACTGCCTCCTGGCATGGTGGCCATCTGTAGGCCCAGGGGCCCCATAGTCTTCTATTGCCCGGGGGCCCCATGAGTTGTCAGTCCGCCCCTGCCTGCTACAGGACTGTCACAAAGAGCCCCACAATGGGAGTAAAGGGCCTGGGATCAGTGGAAAGGCCCCCAGTCGGAGGGCTCTTAATGATTTATTGCACCGGGGTCCTGAAGGTTCTAGTTACCCCTCTGTCCTGTAATTTTCACATCCAGAGCTCAATTATGGGCGTGATGACATGAGAAACAACAGTCCACCACACAAGACTGCTGGACCATGGGGGGGTCGCTGAGGGGACTGGCCCTGTACTGGAAGGATTATAGGATTAATTGAACAAATCTCAGCTCTCCCAACCCTTAAACCAAAACAAGTAGCTAACCCATGCAATGCATTCACAGCCCTAAAAATTAGCCTGGAGTTCAGTTTTAATCATAGAGATCTCTATGACTCGTAGGCAGACTTACTTCTTCGGCACCAAATTTTTTGATTTTTCTATTGTGCACGTTTACATCTGTCACTTGACATTTAGCAAAAGTCCTGGAGCTTCTTCCGGGCATGACTGTTCATTTTTTGTCACAGTAGGCTTCTTTGGGAGCACCTGAAAAATTTTGCGTCTAAGAACCATCCTGTTCTCAGAGTAACTCATTGGCCGTTGACTCAAACAAAAACACCCAAGCTTGAAAATGGCAAAAAATTGGATAAAAACATGCAAAAAGATGCAAAAAAGAAATACATTCCAGAGTTACATGAAAACGCTGATGCTCAAGCGTGAATCCAGGCTCATGGTAAGGTCACTGGAAGTTTTGCACTTAATGACAGCATACCCCGGGACGCCACCGGGGGGTCAGCTGGCAGCCTGAGATTATGGAGTATATGACTCATACCTATACGACTGTCCAGCAAACGATTGTAAAGAACAAAATATCAATTTCTACCGAGCACTTCCAATAAATGTTCACCAAACCCCCAACACAATAAATAGGTTTTTAATATGTCTCTGAAATATTAATCCACCCCGGTGACCTTTTGTCCCCCTTTCGCTGCCTTTGTTACTAATATTGCTGTCTCCGTTACTATTATTATTTTTTATGATTACTACTTATGAAAGTTTCCGATACTTTTCAGCCTCTCTACTCCAGTCAATAACTCCACCAGAGAATTGAAAAGTCACAAATTACACCGGCAAAAAAAGGTTTCGCTTCCAAGAAAGCTTTTCCTTAAAAACTCGTTACATCACCCCCCAATTAACCAATTAAATTTTATTAGAAAACTTGTCCAAACATTTTGCTAGCGGTATAATTCATCGCTCAGATTTGTGTTTGCGCTCTGGTCGTAATTTATTTCTTATTTGTTCATTAATATTTATGTACTTTTTAGTTATTTTTTTTACTATTATTTAATTATTATTTCATTTCGATGAGCAGTGTCAGACAGGCATTATATATCATCGGTGAATTGCCGATCCATCTACAAAAGATGTCCGAAAATTCGCTCAAATTTATGTATTATAGTCCGTTTTTTCTCAGCCAGTAATAAAAACCATTATAAATATGTGTCTTTAAAAGCGCCTAGTAATGCAATATATATACCCTACTATTAAAATGATTCCATTTATTATAAAATAATAAAAACATGTGGCAAGTTTTTAATATCCTGGAAAAAATACTAATAAGATCCTTCACATATGTTGCACAAATTATCATTATTCACCCCCCCACACACACACACACACTTAAGAGGACTTGACTCCTTGATGTAAGATAGGGCCTGGTCAGGGGATTGATATGATAAATCACAACGTGTTTCGTGGGTCTCCAACCGCACTCTACTGACTGGAATGGTACCAGCTGATTGGAGAAAAGCCAATATTTAAAAAGGGTCCAAAATACATCCCTGGGAATTACAGACCAATTAGCCTAACATCAATAGTATGTAAGCTCTTGGAGTGGATGATAAGGAACTATATACAAGATTTTAGCAAATGACAACTGTATCATTAGCAGTAATCAGCATGGATTCATGAAAAATCTTTCTTGCCAAACCAATCTATTAACCTTCTATGAGGAGGTGAGTTGCCATCTCGATAAAGGAAGGACAGTAGACGTGGTGTGTAGGAGAAACCCAGGTAACAAGCGCTTATTGGCACAGGCACATTTACACAGGCACGAGCATACCAGGATGTGCACAAGAAAGGGCATGCACTAGCGCATGCATGAGAGCGCGTGGGTACGAGCCGGCGTGCATGCATGCACACTTGCGCGCACTTGTGCCAGTGCACCTATTTAAACCAGGCAATGGCTTACACACTTTGCTGAGTGGTCTTTCAGCTTGTTTCCTGTTACCAGACCTGTTCCTGTTCCTTGTGTTTGACCCGGCTTCATCTGTACCTGTCTTGATCTCCACCTGTCTACCTGTGACCTCGGCTTGTGTTGACTCTGCTCCTGCTTTATGTTCTTGTACCTCGCGGCCCGACTGTGTACCAGACCCGGCCTGTATCCTGACTTAGTCTCTGCCTCACGTCTCGATACCTGCTCTTCTCGGCTGTTGATGACCCCCTGGCTTCCATTCCGGCTACGCCTCCGCCTGCTGTTCCGGCAACACGGAGTTCCTGTCTATGGTACCTGCCCAGTGATCTCCAGCCATCAGGTCTCTGCCAAGGCCCAGCGGGAGCCATCTACTACATCGTCCCTCGTGCCACTCTGTGTCCTCCACTCTCTGTCATCTATACCAGGGGTATTGGACAGGAGGTGAAAGAGAAGCCCCGTCTACTGCTCGATCTCCACCAGGTATGTGACATGGTGTATCTGGATTTTGCAAAAGCATTTGACACAGTTCCCCATAAACATTTACTGTATAAAATAAGGTCCGTTGGCATGGACCATAGGGAGAGTACATGGATTGAAAACTGGCTACAGGGGCGAGTTCAGAGGGTGGTGATAAATGGGGAGTACTCAGAATGGTCAATGGTGGGTAGTGGGGTCCCCCAGGGTTCTGTACTGGGACCAATCCTATTTAATTTGTTCATAAACGACCTGGAGGGTAAACAGTTCAATCTCTGGATTTGTGGACAATACTAAGCTAAGCAGGGCAATAACTTTGCAGCAGGAAGTGGAAACCTTGCCAAAAGATCTGAACAAATTAGTGGGGTGGGACAACTACATGGCAAATGAGGTTCAATGTAGAAAAATTTAAAGTAATGCATTCGGGTGTCAAAAATACCAATGCAATCTATACACTGGGGGGAGAACCTCTGGGGGAATCTAGGATGGACTAGGACCCCGGGGATCCTAGTAGATGATAGACTCAGCAATGGCCAAGCTGCTGCTAACAAAGCAAACAGAATATTGTCGTGTATTAAAAAGGGGATCAACTCCAAGAGATAAAACAATTATTCTCCCTCTCTATAGGACTCTGGTCCGGCCGCACCTGGAGTATGCTGTCCAGTTCTGGGCACCAGTCCTCAGGAAGGATGAACTGAAAATGGAGAGAGTACAGAGAAGGGCAACAAAGCTAATAAAGAGTCTGGAGGATATTAGTGATGAGGAAAGGTTGCCAGCGCTGAACTTTTTCTCTCTGGAGAAGAGACGCTTGAGGGGGGGTTATGATTTCAATTTACAAATACCGTACTGGTGACCTCACAATAGGGATAAACTTTTTTTGCGGAAGGGAGTTTAACAAGACACGTGGCCACTCATTAAAATGAGAAGAAAAGAGGTTTAACTTTAAACTATGTAGAGGGTACTTTACTGTAAGAGCGGCAAGGATGTGGACTTCCCTTCCACAGGCGGTGGTCTCAGCGGGGGCATCGATAATTTAAAAAAACTATTAGATAAGCACCTGAACGACCCCAGCATAGAGGAATATACAATGTAATACTGACATATAATCACACACATTTAGGTTGGACTTGATGGAACTGTTTCGTTTTTTCAACCTCACCTACTATGTAACTTCATCAGGTTCTGTGAAACTATAAAAAACAGTCAATATGTATTCAGAGAATACCATGGACATGGATACATGAAGATCCTTCACATAATATGTTGCGCAGCGTATCGTTATTCATCCCCGTCCACTTAACGTGACTTGACTCCTTGATGTAAAATAGAGACTGGTCAGGGGGAGTTATAGGATCAATCGCAACGCGTTTCATTAATCTTTAACCACACTTCATCAGGTTTCTGCGAAACAATAAATGACAATCAATATGCATTCAGCAAATATCCTGAAAAAGATTTATGAAGATCCTTCACATATGTTGCACAACATACTGTTATTCACCCCCCTCCACTTAACATGACTTGACTCCTTGATGTGATATAGGGGGGTGGGGTCGGGGAAAACAATAGGATAAATGACGCCGCGTTTTGTGGGTCTCCAACCGCACTTCATCAGGTTCTGTGAAACTACAAGCACCAATCAATATGCATTCAGAAAATGTCAAGGACTTGATACATGAAGATCCTTCACATATGTTGCACAGCGTGTCTTTATTCATCCCCCGCCACTTAACCACTTGCCCACTGGGCACTTTCACCCCCTTCCTGCCCAGGGCAATTTTAAGGGCTATCGCACTTTAAAGTGGAAGTAAACCCGGGTCGATTTTTTCTGTTTTTTAATTGTTAAGTTACACAAGCTCATTGCAATGCATAATATATATAAATCTTCCAAAAACGAGTCCTGCAAACACCTTTTTTTTATGTTTTTCTTCTCTGTATTTTTGGGTATTGACGGCGCCATGCTTACTGCTGTTTTGTGATTCAGTTACTGACGTCACTTCCGCCCTTACTGCTTCCCTGTAGGAAATCTCGCCTATAAAAATCGTTGCACACCGCGCACGCGGCATTACAGCGGTTGAGAGCGTCGTGTCAACATCGGAAGAAGAGAAGCGTGAAGAAGATACGAGGAAGATGGGGCCAATGCTAGTAAAAGAGCTGGAAGAAGATAGCGGAGTAGCCCGGCAGAAGGACACCGGAGAGTGGGAGAAGAGGCCAGAGAGCAGAGGGAGTCGGAAGAGACCTCCAAAGTCGGAAGAAGACCCCCGAAGTCGGAAGAAGAACCCTGGAGCTGCCTAATAAATTACTTAAAAAACCTGTATAGTGTGTTTTTTTACTGACACCTTTTCCCCCCCAAGTGAATGGGTAGGGGTACGATGTACCCCATACTCATTCACATAGGGTGGGGGGGCCAGGATCTGGGGGCCCCCTTATTAAAGGGGGCTCCCGGATTCCGATAACCCCCCCGCCCACAAACACAGACAACTAACGGCCAGGGTTGTCGGGAAGAGGCCCCTGTCCTCATCAACATTTGGACAAGGTGCTTTGGGGTGGAGGCCCACAGGGCGCCCCCTGCCCCAAAGCACCCATCCCCCCATGTTGAGGGCATGCGTCCTGGTACGGTTTAGGAGGGGGCGCTCGCTCATCCCCACCCCTTTTCCTGACCGGCCGAGCTGCGTGCCTGGATAAGGGTCTGGTATGGATTTTGGGGCGTAGGGGTTCCCCTCAAAATCCATACCAGACCTAGGGGCCTGGTATGCTCTTGGAGGGAGAACCCATGTCGGCTTTTTATTTAAAATTTGGCGTGGAGTTCCCCCTCAAGATTTATACCAAACACAGTGCTTTGTATAGGCAGGGATCCCCGACAGAGGGGACATTGTCACTTCTTTCTCGTGCTCACTGCGATAGGAAAACGTGTTGTAGCGAGCACGAGATGTACAGTACCCTGTCGCCGAAAACCAGCATGATGTGATCGCGCTGGAAACACATTATGGTACTGTATCAGGAAGAGAATAATGAGTCAATCATCGCAAGACTTCTCCTCTGTGCCCTACAGAGGGGAAGATCGCTCACAGCAGGGCCAATCCTAGGGTCACAGACGCCTGGGGGCAGTAATATTTCTGGAGCCCCAACATGGGCGTGGTCATCTTACTAACTCCTCCCCTTTACAAAAGTTTCTATGGCTACGACTCAACCACAGAGATGCTCCCCTAAGAAGTCTTCATTAGTGTCGCCCATCAGAGTCCCCCCAGCAGGTGTCCCCCATTAGACAGTGGGAGGTATGCGCTCTTGTCAGTTGCCAGCGGAGAGAGCAGGCGGAATGGGGAACCGCAGCACCCGCTACATACGCTCCGCCTCTGGACACAGACAAGGAGGAGGGAGGGGAGCACTTTGGAGCTTCGGCGCCCCCACCTCCACGGCGCCTGGGTGCGGGGCACCCCGTGCACCCTGCCTAGGATCGGCACTGGCTCACAGTCATTTCCTGTCAGGCTGGGAATAAATTAACGGCACACTTTAGGTGCAGTTAATGAGGGGCAAAACTGCGCAATCGCGGGTGACGTCATTAACACGAAAAATACGATTTTAGTAATCTTTTGGTGGTATTTAAGGATTAGGATTATGAAGATGGGGATATGGAGTTTTCTGTGACACAGCTGTTTGTCTTATCTCTATTTCAGCACGTTATTACGGTTTATATTGGGCGGTGCGGAGAGCAGACCTGCGCGTCTCACGGACTCCGCCGCTGTTTCCTCTCTCCTGGCAGGAAAGAGAACGGATTGTTTGCCAAACAGGAAAATATCAGAATCACATTGTGGACTATGAAACCTCTGCAGGTGGGAGAGGATCATCCAGAGAGCTAGAACACACATTGCACTCACATGGATGGTGACCCCAGATGTTGCACACAATGGCCTCCTGCTTGTTGGGGTCACCACAGATTGCTTCCTGAGCTCAAATCAAGTCACCTCATACTGCATTTTTCAATTGATGTTAAAGGGTAAGGCCAAAACTTTTTTTTTCTCCAGTTTCGTATAAAAGAGGGAAGAATTCAAATCCTTTTATTTATTAGTGGAAATACTCTCCAAGCATTCCCAGTATCGTTATTCATTTTTTATTGTTCTTAATTTTATTTATAATTGTATTATTCCGTACATTTTTTGGCTCTGGGTAACTTCTGCATACTTTCAGCTATTAAAACCATTCAACTTTTTAAATGTTCAGCTCTTTCAGCTAATGGTGGAACTTCTTTTTTTTTTTTGTACTATTTATACTTTTTAAAATATTAACACTTTTTTTAACATTGAAGTCAATGAGAGCATGCTTCAAATCCTTAAAATCTTCTTCCCCACCCAAAAGTTTCAGCTCCTTCATACTTTCACCTACAGACGCCAGACAAACTTTAAAATGTTCACAAAATATTCAGCTATCCGGCTATATCTTTTCAGTTTGATATCTTTTACAGTTTTTGTGAAAAAGCTGTTTAAGTTTAGTGATCATTTCAGGAAATTTTATCGATTAACCACTTAAGGACCGCCTCCTGCACATATACGTCGGCAGAATGGCACGGCTGGACACAAGCACATACAGGTACGTCCTCTTTAAGTTCCCAGCCGTGGGTCGCGGGTGTGCACCCGCGACCCAGTCCGAAGCTCCGTGACCGCGGGACCCGCGGACCCGATCGGCAATGGAGTCCCGCGATCGGTCCCCGGAGCTGAAGAACGGGGAGAGCTGTGTGTAAACACAGCTTCCCCGTTCTTCACAGTGGCGCTGTCATTGATCGTGTGTTCCCTGATATAGGGAAACACAATCAATGACGTCACACCTACAGCCACACCCCCCTACAGTTAGAAACACAAATGAGGTCACACATAACCCCTTCAGCGCCCCCTTGTGGTTAACTCCCAAACTGCAATTGTCATTTTCACAGTAAACAGTGCATTTTTAATGCATTTTTTGCTGTGAAAATGACAATGGTCCCAAAAATGTGTCAAAATTGTCCGAAGTGTCCGCCATAATGTCGCAGTCACGAAAAAAATCGCCGCCATTAGTAGTAAAAATAATTAATAAAAATGCAAGAAAACCATCCCCTATTTTGTAAACGCTATAAATTTTGCGCAAACCAACCGATAAACGCTTATTGCGATTTTTTTTTACCAAAAATAGGTAGAAGAATACATATCGGCCTAAACTGAGGGAAAAAAAATTTTTTTATATATTTTTGGGGGATATTTATTATAGCAAAAAGTAAAAAATATTCATTTTTTTTCAAAATTGTCGCTCTATTTTTGTTTATAGCGCAAAAAATAAAAACCGCAGAGGTGATCAAATACCACCAAAAGAAAGCTCTATTTGTGGGAAAAAAAGGACGCCAATATTGTTTGGGAGCCACGTCGCACGACCGCGCAATTGTCTGTTAAAGCGACGCAGTGCCGAATTGCAAAACCTGGCCTGGTCCTTTAGCTGCCTAAAGGTCCGGGTCCTAAGTGGTTAAGCTATTCATCCAGTTAGCTTTAGCAATTCAGCATTCCCATGCATTTTCTGCAGGAAATGCATTTTCTAGTTATATTTTGTCATGTGTCCTGCTGCAGGACTGTGTGTATATGCTGCATTGCCCCGACCTCTGTACTGTATATGCTGTGCTGTATATTACATAATCCTGATGTCTGTACTCTATACTCTGTGTTGTATATGATATGACCCTGCACCTTATACACTATGTTGTACCTTACATAGGGGGTTATTTACGAAAGGCAACTCCACTTCCAACTCCTCTACAAGTGCAAACTACAAGTGCAAAGTGCACTTGAAATTGCACTGAAAGTACACTTGGAAGTGCAGTCGCTGTAGATCTGAGGGGAAGATCTGAAATGAGGGGAGGCTCTGCTGATTTTATTATCCAATCATGTGCAACAAAAGAGGATGAGGAAAGAGGGAAAAGGGGACAGTGGCCGAGGTTGACCCCATAAAATTCCCTCCCCCTAGAAATTAAGGACTGTCTTGGTACAATAAAATTTAAGTGGAAGTAAACCCTTCTATCGTTTTCAGCCAAGGAAGCGGCCATCTTGACCTCTGTTTAATCTGCAACTGCCATGATGCTGTACATGTGACCTGTTAGGAAACCAGCCATTGGATGGTTTGGCAGTTTGGTTGAGAGCACAAACAAATAAGATAGCTAGCATTTCCGGCATGCCGGGAATGTTAACTGTTTTTGTAACTATCAAATTGAAGGGTTTACTTCCACTTTAAAGTGGAGTTCCACCCATAAATATAACATTACATCAGTAGTTTAAAAAAAATGTCATTAGTCCTTTACGAATTTTTTTTTTTTTTTAGATGCCTTCAAAGTGTTGTTGCTAGGCAGAATAGTTAATCTTCCCACTTCCTGCACCTAGGTGTTTAATTCTTCCTAACCTTCACCGCACAGACTCCTGGGAATGTAGTGGGTGTAACTTTCCAGGAGTCTGTCTCAAAGAATCATGTGACTTGGACAGCACAGGTGCTGAAACCTGATCTGACACTGCTTGTGCAGCACTGAGCATGTGCAAGGCTGAAATCCAGGAAGTCATACAGTCTGGCTTCATGATGCCCACACTTAAGATGGCCCCAGTCAATTTCTATTTTATAAAGTGTCTAAATGCTGTAACAACCTAACAAAACTGACCTTAGTTTACAGACTAACTTTACTAGAATACATTAAGCTTGTGTATTACAGGGGTATTTATATTTAAAAAGTGAAATTGTGGCCGGAACTCCGCTTTAACATACATGTAGTGTAAAAGGGAAAATTTATTACATATAAAAAAATTATACAATTAATACATAATTAAAATTGAAAAGACAGAAGCTTGGGGTGACTCCAGGAAAATTCCGTAATTACAAACATATGGAATGGTCTGAGTCTCGACTAGTTTCATGGTATAACCACTTCTTCGGGAGAACCATTCTATAAAACAAACAATACAGTAAAACAAAGAATATTGGTAGACAAAGAAATACAGCATAAGTCCTCGTACACACGACCGAGGAACTCGTCGTAAATGAAACATTGTTTTCCTCGACGAGTTCCTTGTCAGTCTTGTGGAAAAACTTGACAAGCTTTCTTTGTGTACACACTGTCAAGACCAAATCTCCTCGTTCTCAAACGCGGTGACGTACAACGGCAGGGGAAGTTCGATTCCACTGGCACAACCCTTGGGGCTGCTTTTGCTAATCTCATGTTACTGCGTGTTAAGTAAAAGTTTGGTAGGAGACGATTTGCACTTTTCAGACTGTTACAGCGTGACAAATGTGCTATCTCCATTACAAACGCTACTTTTACCGAAGGTGCGCTCCCGTCTCATACTTTATTCTGAGCATGCGCGGGTTTCTTAGCATACACACAAACGTGTTTCTCGTCGAAAACCAGCCCGACGAGGAACACGACGAGGAAATTGAGACTCCCGTCGAGGAAAAAGAGAACTTGTTCTCTTTTTTTCTCGCCGAGTTCCTCGACAGTTTTCTCAATGAAAAACATACACACGACCGTTTTCCTCGGCAAAAAAGCTCTACCACCAAGTTTCTTGATGGATTCTGTCGAGGAAAACGGTTGTGTGTACGACCGAGGAACTCGTCGTAAATGAAACATTGTTTTCCTCGACGAGTTCCTTGTCAGGCTTGTGGAGAAACTTGACAAGCTTGCTTTGCGTACACACTGTCAAGACCAAATCTCCTCCTTCTCAAACGCGGTGACGTACAACACATACAACCAGGGCCGGATTTGCTCTCCCTGCCGCCCCAAGACCAGGTTCCGCAATGCACCCCCTCCCTGCCAACCGAACCCCCCCCCCCAAATCAACGGAGAATGAGCGGAACGGTTAGTTAAAATATGTTTTGTTTTGTTTTTTTACTTTTTATCATTTTTTTTTTATTATTAGTAGCTTGTCGCTTACTTTTTTAAATTTTTGTATAATTTTCTTATTATTTTCCTTATTCTTTACTTTTTTATTTTATTAATTTAATTAATTACTTCTTATTATTTATTTATTTTTTATCCACTTAACTTTTTTGCTATCACACAGGAGAAAACAATTCCCTGTGTGATTGCAATTGGAGGTGACATGTTCTCTTTATTGACCCTGTCACCTCCAAAACAGGAGTCCGGGCACTGTGCTAGAACTCCTGTCACAGCTGAGATGGGAAGAGCACAGCTCTCCCCTCTCTCTGTGTACATCGGCAGCAGGGACAGCAGACAGACTCGGTGGCCGGGGGGAGGACGGAGTCCCGAAGACAGAGCCAGCAAAGAGAGGTATGTGGGGTGGGGGGAGAAGGGAGGACGGACGGGAGCACGCATTTTACAAGTGATTTCAGCGACATCGCCGCAATCACTTGTTAACAAGCGAGCGGATTCCCCCATAACTTACCGCCCTTAACTGTATGTTCCAGGCATCGGGGGACTCCATGCCACTGCCGCCCCTTGGCGCCCTGCCACCCCAAGGCCTGGCCCCAGTGGCCTTGTGGGAAATCCGGGCCTGCATACAACAGCAGGGGAAGTTGGATTCCACTGGCACAACCCTTGTGGCTGCTTTTGCTAATCTCATGTTACCGCGTGTTAAGTAAAAGTTTGGTAAGAGACGATTTGCACTTTTCAGACTGTTACAGCGTGACAAATGTGCTATCTCCATGACAAACGCTACTTTTACCGAAGGTGCGCTCCCGTCTCATACTTTATGAGACGGGATATGAGGCGTAGCTAATGTAAAGTATGGACGTCGTTCCCGTGGCGAGTTTTGAAAATTTTACGTCGTTTGCGAATAGTGCTGTACGTAAGTTACGCTCACGTCTAAAGCAATGACGACTTGCGGCGTAATTTCGAGCATGCGCACTGGGATTTTTTCACAAACGGCGCATGCGCCGTTCATAAAATACGTCAAATACGCAGGGTCACCATTCATTTAAATAAAACATGCCCACACCATCCCCATTTGAATTAGGCGGGCTTACGCCGCACAACATACGTTACGCCGCCGTAACTAAGGGCGCAAGTCCTTTCTGAATACGGAACTTGCGCCCTAAATTACGGCGGCGTAACGTATCTGCGATTTGCAGATCTCGTTTCTCGTTTCTGAATTTATCTGCGATACGTTACGCCCGCAAATAGATAGACAAACCTATTTGAATCCGGGCCACTGGCCCGGATTCAGAAACGAGATACGACGGCGTATCTCCGGATACGCCGTCGTATCTCTGAGTGCTCGCCGTCGCATCTATGCGACTGATTCAGAGAATCAGTTACGCAAAGATTTGCCTAAGATCCGACTGGCGTAAGTCTCTTACACCGTCGTATCTTAGGCTGCATATTTACGCTGGCCGCTAGGTGGCGCTTCCGTATAGTTACGCAAGGAATATGCTTATTAGGTATCTACGCTGATTCAGAAACGTACGTCCGGCCGGCGCATTTTTTTACGTCGTTTACGTTAGGCTTTTTCCGGCGTAAAGTTACCCCTGCTATATGAGGCGTAGCTAATGTTAAGTATGGACGTCGTTCCCGCGCCGAGTTTTGAAAATTTTACGTCGTTTGCGTAATTCGTTAGGGCTGTACGTAAGTTACGTTCAAGTCTAAAGCAATGACGACTTGCGGCGTAATTTCGAGCATGCGCACTGGGATTTTTTCACGAACGGCACATGTGCCGTTCGTGGGGTCATAGTGAATTTAAATAAAACACGCCCACATCATCCCAATTTGAATTAGGCGGGCTTACGCCGCCACACATACGTTACACCACCGTAACTAAGGGCGCAAGTTCTTTCTGCATACGGAACTTGCGCCCTAAGTTACGGCGGCGTACCGTATCTGACATACGTTACGCCGCGCCGGCAGATACTGCAATGTATCTGAATCCGGCCCACTGTCTTCTTACACTTCAAAAGACTGGAAAAAAACTCCTCTGTACTGCAATTGCCTGAAGCAAAATTGTGCTGGATTCAAACCGTGTGTGTTTAAAGAGTTAAAGGAGTTCTCTGACCTAAAAGTTTTAACCCCCGCTGTGCCCGGGCTGTAAAAAAATAGAAAATAAACTGTCACTTACCTGCCTACGATCCCCCGTTGTTCCGATATCGCCGTCCCGTTCTCCGGTCCCGGGCCCCTTCCGCTTCCTGTGTGTCGGTGACTCATAGTGCGCTCAGCCTATCAGCGGCCGCAGCAATGTCCCGTCGCGGCCACTGATAGGCTGAGCGCACTATGAGTCACCGACACACAGGAAGCGGAAGAGACCGGGACCGGAGAACGGGACGGCGATATCGGAACAACGGGGGATCGTAGGCAGGTAAGTGACAGTTTATTTTCTATTTTTTTACAGCCCGGGCACAGCGGGGGTTAAAACTTTTAGGTCAGAGAACTCCTTTAAGATACCTGTGGATGGTGCCAAGTCAGCAAATGACCATACTGTCCAGACAGGCTGGATCGAAAGCGGTGTGGCATTTGAAATATATATATTATCTTCAGGAACGTTTTGAATTTTTCTTTTTTTTTATGATTTTTCCCAATGCTGACTTCTCCCATCGAAAACCATTATGCTAAACTCCTTGGCTTCAAAGAGGAAGAATGGTAAGGTCTGGGGATGAAGTATAATAGACGGATCGCCGTGCCATCCCAGCGTTCAATCAAACATTTAAGCATTAGGAAAATCTTACATTACATGGATGGACGCGCTTCAAAAATTCCAGAGCCATCCTATAGTTTAATGTTCCTGCTCACTCCCTGTATATTTATCTACAATACTCACAGGTGTTGTATGTCTGCAATTATTTATTCTTGGTCTCCGATACGTATTTTTGTTCTCTAAGTAATTGTGGCTTCTGAAGTTCTAGCAGCCGGTTAAGCTGAACCACATTCTCCACTTGGCGAAAGTCAATCGTCTCCCCCCCTCCCCCTATCTCCACAAGTCCTTGAATTACCACAACACCAGCATTTTTCAATAACGTTTCCACTGAGAAGGAAGTAGAATCTCCTGACCCCGCCGTGTCTGGGGGGGGGGGGGGGGTTTGAGATACGGTACAATAATGGTTCCTAATGCTCCGTCCTTAAAGCGGTCCTCCACCCTAAAGTGGAGTCCCGCTGATCGGAACCCTCCCCCCCTCCGGTGTCACATTTGACACCTTTCAGGGGGGAGGGGGGTGCAGACACCTGTCTAAAGACAGGTATTTGCACCCACTTCCGGCCACACGCTACGGGCGAAAGACGGGCATTCCGTCACATCCCGTCTGTCGCCCGTTGTGTGCTGGGAACACTCGGCTCCCAGCACACAGCGTGTGAGCCAATCGGCGGGCGCAGCGCGACTCGCGCATGCGCCGTAGGGAACCGGGCAGTGAAGCCGCAGCGCTTCACTTCCTGGTTCCCTCACCGTGGATGGAGGGGGGAGCAGCAGGGTGACGAGCGATCGGCTCATCCTCTGCTGCGATCACCGCTGGACTCCAGGACAGGTAAGTGTCCTTATATTAAAAGTCAGCAGCTGCAGTATTTGTAGCTGCTAGCTTTTAATATATTGTTTTAGTGGCACATCCGCTTTAAATATGAACTTTGAAGATATATGTACATGGAACCTATAATAGAAGTGTAGCACCCTCTACCATAGGTAAGTGCTAGAGTGAGGATTTTTGTGAGGTAGCTAAATTTAGGCAGGCCTATGCTTCAGGCTAGGCCTGCTTGTTTTTGATCTGGGAGCAGGGAGGGGTTAGTGTAGCAGTGGGTGTGACCACCTGTACTTCAGTTCTTGTGCGCCTCCCCTGCTTCCAGGGAGAATGTTCTGGAAGAGGGGCAGATCCGGGAGCTGGAGTGACAGGCAGCTCATGTGAGGAAGAAACAAACATTTTTTTTTAAAACGTCTGAGTAATGACGAAACGCGTCTGGGAGGACGTGCAGTGACGTCACCGCACTAAGGAGGAAGGGCTCCGCTTGTTGCCGGCCGGCATCTGTTTTATACTGCATGGTTTTATCTACTTTTTTGTAAGTACCTTTTATCTCTTAACCACTTCCGGACCGCCGCATGTACATATACGTTGGCAGAATGGCACGGACAGGCACATTGGCGTACCTGTACGTCCCTGCCTAGACGTGGGTTGGGGGTCCGATTGGGACCCCCCCCCGGTACATGCGGCGGTTCCCGTGGCAGTCCGAGCGATCCGGGACAAGGGCGCGGCTATTTGTTTCTAGCCGCCCCCTAGCGATCGCTCCCCGGAGCTGAAGAACGGGGAGAGCCGTATGTAAACACGGCTTCCCCGTGCTTCACTGTGGCGGCTGCATCGATCGAGTGATCCCTTTTATAGGGAGACTCGATCGATGACGTCAGACCTACAGCCACACCCCCCTACAGTTGTAAACACACACTAGGTGAACCCTAACTCCTACAGCGCCCCCCTGTGGTTAACTTCCAAACTGCAACTGTCATTTTCACAATAAAGAATGCAATTTAAATGCGTTTTTTGCTGTGAAAATGACAATGGTCCCAAAAATGTGTCAAAATTGTCCGATGTGTCCGCCATAATGTCGCAGTCACGAAAAAAATCGCTGATCGCCGCCATTAGTAGTAAAAAAAAAATATATATATAAAAATGCAATAAAAATATCCCCTATTTTGTAAACGCTATAAATTTTGCGCAAACCAATCGATAAACGCTTATTGCGATTTTTTTTTACCAAAAATAGGTAGAAGAATACGTATCGGCCTAAACTGAGGGAAAAAAATTGTATATATGTTTTTGGGGGATATTTATTATAGCAAAAAGTAAAAAATATTGCATTTTTTTCAAAATTGTCGCTCTATTTTTGTTTATAGTGCAAAAAATAAAAACCGCCGAGGTGATCAAATACCACCAAAAGAAAGCTCTATTTGTGGGGAAAAAAGGACGCCAATTTTGTTTGGGAGCCACGTCGCACGAGCGCGCAATTGTCTGTTAAAGCGACGCAGTGCCGAATTGTAAAAACGCCTTTGGGCATTTAGCAGCATATTGGTCCGGGGCTTAAGTGGTTGAAATAAAAACAAGTTTTACGGAATTACACTATGGTGCGCCCTTTCTCTACCTATGTCATCTGGATGAGCCTGTGATCGCGCCTGTTGTCTCTTCCCTGGAACCTGTAACTCTGTGAATTCACTCAAATAAAGGCCGCGGCTGGACTATAGCCGACTGCACAACAAGCCTGCCCTCTGGTAAGCGGCTTTTAAACTCGGTGGTGGGTCTTCACTTCAGTGTGGAAACTGCTAAGAGATCACGGTGGTGTTGTCTTCAGGACCGTTTATTTGCACACACTCCAAGTGTTTTTGGGACTCTATATATAATTATGTATATCTGAGCCTGAGTGGACTTGGGTTACCACCATTATTTGTGTTTTATGTTTTATTGTTTTGGTGGCGCAGCTTTATCATTTTTGTATATTTAGCTCATGTGAGGAGCCCTGACCAATCCCCACTTGGAATTGGCAGGGGGCAGGGCTCCCATATAAGCTGAGGTAACAGCTCACTGGGGGAGGAGTTGTCCTGGAGAATGGAGTCCTAGATAGCAGCAGGGGGCCATCCCCATCTGGGGGGGGGAGGTGCGAGGGCCAGTGGAGGAGCCCAGGAGAGCTGGGAGGGAGCCTGATAATTAAACGGTCATAGAAGAGGTGTCCTGAAACAGGGGGCTGGAGAAGCTATTGGAACGCATGTCCAGTTAAAGTTCTCCATCATGGACTCGGGGCAGATGAAGGTCGGTGAGTGTGACACAGTGGATGTTCTGGAAGAGGCATGCCAGGGGAGCTGGGTGCGAGGCGAATAGTGTCAAATCGATGCGGCCTGCAAGCGCAGGATTTGCATTTGCAGGTCGAGCTAGCTGGGATCAGTAGTCCACCAACTAAGCTGCTAAACAGCCAGGCTGCTGGGGAGAGGTACTGCAGACCTCTGGCCTAGTAACTACACAGCAAACTACAATCAAGTACAATAAATTACAGCCAGCAATCTGGAATTATTCAGAGTGATCTCTTTTGTCAAGTGAAGGTGATGGGACAGGAAGGCTGAGTGGTGAAGTGACTGTAAATGTTAGGGTTCATCAGTCCTTCAAGGCTCAATCTATTTGTTTAACCACTTAAGCCCCGGACCATTTTGCAGCTAAATGCCCAGGCCAGGTTTTGCGATTTGGCACTGCGCCGCTTTAACAGACAATTGCGCGGTCGTGCGACATAGCTCCCAAACAAAATTGACGTCCTTTTTTCCCCACAAATAGAGCTTTCTTTTGGTGGTATTTGATCACCTCTGCGGTTTTTATTTTTTGCGCTAATACAAAAATAGAGCGACAATTTTGAAAAAAATTCAATATTTTTTACTTTTTGCTATAATAAATATCCACCAAAAACATATAAAAAAAAAAAATTCCTCAGTTTAGGCCGATATGTATTCTTCTACCTTTTTTTGGTAAAAAAAATCGCAATAAGCGTTTATCGATTGGTTTGCGCAAACTTTATAGCGTTTACAAAATAGGGGATAGTTTTATTGCATTTTTATTAATTTTTTTTTTTTTTTACTACTATTGGCGGCGATCAGCGATTTTTTCGTGACTGCGACATTATGGCGGACACTTCGGACAATTTTGACACATTTTTGGGACCATTGTCATTTTCACAGCAAAAAAATGCATTTAAATTGCATTCTTTATTGTGAAAATGACAATTGCAGTTTGGGAGTTAACCACAGGGGGCGCTGTAGGAGTTAGGGTTCACCTAGTGTGTGTTTACAACAGTAGGGGGGTGTGGCTGTAGGACTGATGTCATCGATCGAGTCTCCCTTATAAAAAGGATCACTCGATCGATGCGCCGCCACAGTGAAGCACGGGGAAGCCGTGTTTACACACGGCTCTCCCCGTTCTTCAGCTCCGGGGAGCGATTGCGACGGAGCGGCTATTCGCTCCCCGAGGGAATCCGCCCGCCGCACGCAGCGGGGGGGGTCCCGATCGGACCCCCCACCCGCTAGAAGGCAGGGACGTATATATACGCCCATCTGCCTGTCCGTGTCATTTTGCGGACGTATATAGTCGTGCGGCGGGCGTTAAGGGGTTAATGACCTAAATATGATAGCAAAGCAACTTGTTCTATGGGCATCCCATATCCCCTTTCCCCTAAACAAGTTATATCCCCCAATAAACAAAAGAAAAGAAAACAACACAAATGACTGTTCATTGTCTCTGAGGTGATAGATGGAGATCTGGCAGCGGGGTGATATGGTGGATGTTAGTAACTAGTAGCAAACATCCACTTTCAGATAGAGCTGTACAGGCGATGTGTGATTGTTCAATAAATATACACCCAGTTATCTATCTATCTATCTATCTATCTATCTATCTATCTATCTATCTATCTATCTATCTATCTATCTATCTATCTATCTATCTATCTACAGTATCTATCTATCTATCTCTTTTCCTGGTTTTATGTATTACTTGACTCATAGGCAATTCTATTGTAGACACCTTCCAGTTACCCCCAATGTACTCATTTGTGTAAAGCCAACAGAAGTTTTTATTTAAGGAGCACCTCTCTCAGGCCTCGTACACACGACCGAGGAACTCGTCGTAAATGAAACATCGTTTTCCTCGACGAGTTCCTTGCTAGGCTTGTCGAGAAACTTGACAAGCTTTCTTTGCGTACACACTGTCAAGACAAAATCTCGTCTTTCTCAACCGCGGTGACGTAAAACGCGTACGACAGGACTATAAAGGGGAAGTTTGATTCCACTGGCGCCACCCTTCTGAGCATGTGCGGGTTCCTAAGCATACACACGAACGTGTTTCTCGTCGAAAACCAGCCCGACGAGGAACACGACGAGGAAATTGAGACTCCCAACGAGGAGTCTCTTTTTTTCTCATCGAGTTCCACGACAGTTTTCTCGATGAAAAGCATACACACGGCCGTTTTCCTCGGCAAAAAGCTCTGCCACCAAGTTTCTTGATGGGTTCTGTCGAGGAAAACGGTCGTGTGTACGAGGCCTCAGATAACAGACTGCTTTCAATCCCACAGACATAATCCTAAAACATAGAAGAAATATCTCCGAAAAGGCAGTTCGAAAGCTCATCTCCGCCGCCGGGTCCCCTACTTCATATCCCTTTAGAAGTCGGCGAGCGCTGATACATCTTTGTCATTTTTGGCAGGCCCATGAATTAGACTCTCCCGCGCTGGGTCCTCAACTTTTCCCTCGAAGGTGATGGCTTTGTGCAAATTATTTCCAGCTGGTGGGGCAGGCGGTGAAGCAAAGGATTCCATCTCTGGGCTGGCAGCTCCGTCGACCTGGATTAAAGCCTGTGACTGTCTGTCTTTACCACCAGCGATCTTTTATGTCGGCTTACCGGGCTCTGGTGGCCTTTTGGTGGTTTTGAGTCATCACTTTAAATAACGATGTTCCTTTTCAGGAGAAGTCCCCGGTCTGAAATGTCAACTGTCAATACATTAAATGTGGACCATATATATATATATATATATATATATATATATATATATATATATATATATATACGTTTCATATATTCATAACTTCTAAAACACTGTGTATAAGGACAATTTTTATTTTTTCATTTTGTGTAATTTTCTTTTTTTATGTTTGCAATATGCTTAATTAAAGTGAATTATTGGCACAGCCGAAGGGACATATTGACTGGGGCTGAAATATTTCCAATGTGCAAAACTGACATCAGACCTTTACATTCGCTCTCGCCCCACCGATTGACGCAATGATGAATATTTCACCATAAAACTCCTTCGCTCCTTCTTGGCTCAGGTCGATGCTTGGAATTTTTTATTTTTTTGTGTGGCTGTTTAATGATCTCCTGAAGAATATTTGTTATGTTTGTAATGACATAAATCTACATCGGATGTATTCTGAGCTGCTGCAGTGAGCGTGTACGCAGGGTGTGCCTTCGTGGTCCTTTATAACGGAGAATTTTTATTAAATAAAAGTTGCAACTATAGAGATTTAATGTATGGATACTGAATAGTAATTAAAAAATAAATAAAACATTACTGTATATACTCGAGTATAAGCCGAGTTTTTCAGCACATTTTTTGTGTGCTGAAAATGCCCCACTCGGCTTATACTCGAGTCACCTATTTTAGCCTGATTTCCTGGAATTTGGGGACCAGGTACCGGCCGGCCGTAGGTCCCCTGGACCCCAAACCTGCCACACATGTAGCCCCACTATTCCTCTAAAAGTGTGCAAAGTTTATTGTCCAGGAGACCTAGGGCCAGGGAGCACTGATTTTTCAAAGCCGGGCACCCCTTCCATAGACTCCCATGTTAAACGGTCATTTCTCCGGTGAATTTGGGGACCCGGTACCAGCGGGTCATAGGTCCCCTGGACCCGGAACTTGGCACACATGTAGCCCCATCTCTCCTCTATAAAAGTTTGTTGTCTGGGGGACATAAGTCTGGGGAGCACCAATTTTTCAAAGCCAAGCACCCGTTCCATAGACTCCCATGTTAAATGTCAGTCTAGTCATGGGCATAGTGAGGCATGGACACAGTGAGGCATGGGCACAGTGAGGCATGGGCATAGTGAGGCATGGGCACAGTGAGGCATGGGCACAGTGAGGCATGCACTTGGGCACAGTGAGGCATGGACACAGTGAGGCATGGACACAGTGAGGTATGGGCACAGTGAGGCAAAGTGAGGCACAGTGAGGCATACAGATGGACACCCTAGGCTTATACTCGAGTCAATAAGTTTTCCCATTTTTTGTGGTAAAATTAGGTGCCTCGGCTTATATTCGGGTCGGCTTATACTCGAGTATATACGGTACATATCTTACTGTATATAAGTATATAAGATTTAGAGAAGGATATTTACATAAAGTGAAGCGCCAGGGACAAGACCGGATCGTCTTCACTGCCAAGAGATCCGGTAAGTGGCGGAGGGCGGAGAGCAGCGGGAGGGGGGCCCTCTCCTGCCAGGGCCGATCCTAGGCAGGGTGCACAGGGTGCATTGCACCCAGGCGCCTGCAGAGGTGGGGGCACCGAACATCTAACAGACTCTCTAACAGAAGCCCTCTCTGTGTCCATCACAGAGACCCCCCTCCAGATCCCAATAAAGTACTCTGCTTCTCTTCCTGTATTTTGTTTATTGTTAAGAGATGTAAGGATCCCAGGTTAATGAAGACTTTGTGGGGGAGCATCTCTGTGGTTGGGTCATTGCCATAGAAACATTTGTAAAGGGGAGGCGTTAGTAAAATGATCACGCCCATGTGGGGGCGGCAGAAATATTTCTGCACCCAGGCGCCTGTGACCCTAGGATCGGCCCTGTCTCCTGCCACCGATAAAAGTGATCTTGCGCCGCAGGGACCACTTTTAGCTGAAAGCGGACCGCCCGCTGAAGAAGAGGATACCGGGGTTATGGTAGCTAGCTGCTGCAATAACAACGATATCCCTCTTCAAAATACCGACGTATAACGATGGCGAGTGGTCCGTAAGTGATTTAGTATGTAAACAGTAAAAAAGGGAGGACAGACCATATTGGCCTCATAAAGAATGAGGAAGGACATCTGGTTGCAAAGGATGGGGAGATGGTAAAGGTATTGAATTTATTCTCCTCCTCAGTCTTCACAAGGTAATCGGGGGGCTTCAGTAACCAAAACTAGCGTTTATCCTCGTGACACATCACAGGAAGCACCCACATGGCTAACAGAGGACATAACTAGAATTAGACTTGGGAAACTTAACATTAAAAAATCACCAGATGTCTTGCACCTGAGGGTATTAGGGAACTCAGTCAAGTAATTGCCAGACCATTGTTCCTAATTTTTACTGACAGTCTACTGACTGGAATGGTACCAGCTGATTGGAGAAAAGCCAATGTAGCACCAATATTTAAAAAGGGACCAAGATATATCTCTGGGAAATACAGACCAGTTAGCCTAACATCAATAGTGTGCAAGCTCCTGGACACAGCCAGGAATATGTCTGTAGAAACCTGATCAGTACCTACTGACACAACCAGAAATGTATCTACCAAACCTTGATCAGAACCTACTGACACAGCCATAAACAAGTCCGCAGACACACACTCAGCACCTACTGAAACAGCCAGGAACATGTCCACAGAAACCTGATCAGTACCTACTGACATAACCAGAAAAGTAAAGCCCGGAACGAGAAAATAAAAAAATAAAGATAGTGCAGGGCCGGCATGACAGTGTGAGAAGGGGAAGCAACTATGGGGTTAAAGATTGTAGGTGAAGAATGGGGGAGAGGTGGATTGGGTGGAGCAACAGGATGAGGAGGGGTTTTTGGTATTTAGTTAGCGGTGTTTCACCCTGCAGAACAACTTTTTAGCATAAAATTCGGCATAGTAGCGCGAGCTACAGTATGCCTGTCTTAATTTTTTTATCCCCGTACTCACAGTGTAATCGTACATAGAAGATTCCGACTGCCCGCGGGGAATGGGCGTTCCTTTCAAGAGGGAGGGTGATTGACGGCCGGCTCTGGCACGTCACGCTCCCCGAAGACAGCCGGAGTAGGTCTCGGCTCTTCACGGCGCCTGCGCACAGACTATGCGCAGGCGCCGTGAAGAGCCAAGCCTATTTCGGCTATTTCCGGAGAAGCGTGACGCGCCAGAGCCGGCCGTCAATCACCTTCCGTCTGGATTGGAACGCCCATTCCCCGTGGGCAGTCGGAATCTTCTATGTACGATTACACTGTGAGTACGGGGATAAAAAAATTAAGACAGGCATACTGTAGCTCGCGCTACTATGCCGAATTTTATGCTAGAAGAATTTTTTTTTTTTATAGGGTGAACCCCTGCTTTAAGGGATAGCTGGGGTCTCCTGGACAGCAGAGAAGGGACAGGTGACAAGCAGGCAGTTTCCCACCCACCCTCCATTTTTTTTTGTTTTGTTTGGTTGGTTTGCTTTATCGCTTTGCAGGTGCAATATGAGCAAAGGACGTTATGACAGCGGATCGTGTAACGGTGGTTGGTCTTTTGACGGTGGAAGAAAATACGGTTGAGATGGAAGTGTGGGGGGCTCATCGGTAGTATGTGTCCCTCTGGTGTATTCCAGTTACTAAGTTTAGCTGGAATACGGTAATGGTTGCACTGCGGGCGTAGGTTGTCTCTGATCTGGTGTATTAAAGATGGAGGCCTGGTATGGTAAAAGGTCCCGCAGTGTTACAAGTGGAACAAGTTGGAATTCTGGGTGCCGTCATAAGCCCAACAGGCTAATAAGTTGTTAATTAAAAGGCTGCTATGGCCATTTGTACTCCAGTTCAGGTGTGGTCTCATTAATTTAGTTAATAGCAAGAGGGATGGTGAGTACTCGTGGTTGGGCAGACACAAAACAAGGTGGGACATCTTATCTACACCGGTCATGTGTGCACTCCATCAGAACCTACTGACACAGCCAGGAACATGTCTGTAGAAACCTGATCAGTACCTACTGACACAACCAGAAATGTATGTACCAAACCTCGATCAGCACCTACTGACACAACCAGGAACATGCCATAAGAAACCTTATCAGTGCCTACTGAATCAACCAGGAACAACGGAGGCACATTCCTTGCCATAGTGACACGGACTGTCATCTCCTTTAGTTTGGCTTTTGTTTGAATTAGTAGAAGAGAAGGTTGGCAATGGCGTGCGCTCCAATAGATGCATGGGATGGTCGGGGATATCCAGTACATCGGGATGCCTGCTGCATACGGCCCCACTGCTGTCCCTGTCTCTCTCACTGTGTGAAGAAGAGGAGCAGGTAAGGATCCTTAGGTCTAGCCATATTTGATGCCCCCTACGATATTTTGTACTTGCCTCCTCCATTCGCTTGTGGTCTCTCCACTACCCACCAAAGTAATAAGGTTGTATACATTACAGCTATCTATCGAGAGCAAAGGGGGGATGCTTGATATGATGTCTCTCTTCGGATATGTTATTTGTACCCATCATTTAGTGGTTAAACTATGGGTGGGTGGGGCTAGCCAATCAACGGTCATCTGAGGCTGGGGCCTCCTTTGCACATGTGCACACACACACATATATTACTGAGGACATACAGGAGAGAGCTACCACGGACCACTTAGGCTTTGAGGAAGGGGGTACGCCCCAGAAACATGTCAGCCGTCCAGATGTCTGAGGTTCCACTGGCAGATGCCGCAAGGTCCAGTCCAACTGTCTGAAAAGCGATTACTCTATTTTCCTTGTGAGTAGGACTATTGCTTTTTATTCTGTTTTTAATAAAAAATGTAAGTGGTAATGCACTAGGTCGGTGCGCCCTCCTTTCTTTTCTCTTTGTTTACAACCAGGAACATGCCATAAGAAACCTTATCAGTGCCTACTAAATCAACCAGGAAAAATGGAGGCACAGTCCTTGCCATAGTGACACGGACTGTCATCTCCTTTAGTTTGGCTTTTGTTTGAATTAGTAGAAGAGAAGGTTCTGGTTTTGCTCTGTTAACCTATAAACAGCAGTAGCCAGAATAAATTACCCCGGTTACCATACCACTTCCTCTGGATCAACTGTGGGTATGGAGTTGTGTATTTTTTTGTGGTTGAACTGGATGGACTTGTGTCTTTTTTCAACCTGACCAGCTATGTAACTATGTCCTATGTGGTGTAGGGCAATGTTTCTCCACTCCGGTCCTCAAGTACCCCCCAAAAGGTCATGTCTTCAGGATTGGATGTGTTAATTACTAATGCCGCGTACACACGACCAGTTTTCCCGTTGGAGTTTACCGGACATTTGTGTGACTGTTTGTATGCAAGGCAGGTGTCAGAAACCATGAATCAGACCGAGACAGAAGAACAGGTAAATCACACTTGTTTAATAATAAAAATAAAAAGGTAAACAGAGTAGGCGTAGTCAAAACTTAGCCAGAGTTCTGTAACCGGATTGGGTAGTCGGCCAAGCCAATGTCCAAGAGCCAGCGATAGAGGTAGACATACAGCAAGCAGGATCTGTAGCCAGATCGTCAGTCAAGCAGGTCTTCAACAGGAACACAGGAGAAAATCTTTTGTGATGTTAACACAGACTGAGGCAAAGAGCAAATGAACTGGAAGGCTTTAAAGTGGAGGTTCCCCCATAAAAAAAAATTTAAGATTAGATTCATGCTCATTTTGTGAAGGGGAATCGGCTAGTTTTTTTTAAAAACGAAGCAATACTTACCGTTTTAGAGAGCGATCTTCTCCGTCGCTTCCGGGTATGGGTCTTCGGGACTGGGCGTTCCTTCTTGATTGACAGGCTTCCGACAGGCTTCCGACGGTCGCATCTATCGCGTCACGAGTAGCCGAAAGAAGCCGAACGTCGGTGCGGCTCTATACAGCGCATGCGCACCGACGTTCGGCTACTTTCGGAAAATCGTCACGTGATGTATGCGACCGTCGGAAGCCTGTCAATCAAGAAGGAACGCCCAGACCCAAAGACCATACCCGGAAGCGGCGGAGAAGATCGCTCTCTAAAACGGTAAGTACTGCTTCGTTTTTAAAAAAACTAGCCGATTCCCCTTGACAAAATGAGCATGAATCTAATCTTAATTTTTTTTATGGGGGAACCTCCACTTTGAGGCTGGGTTCACACTACTACACTACTTTCATCCTACTTTGCTCTGTGTTCAATGTTTCCCTATGAGAGCGTCTTGTAGCGTCCTACACAAGTCGGTCCGACTTTGAAAATGCTCCCTGTACTACTTTTGGTCCTACATTGATCCTACTTCAGGCCCATTGAATATCATTGAAGTCGGACCAAAGTAGTATCCTGTTCATGAAAGTAGGATGGATGTAGGACCAATGTAGGATAAATGTAGGACCAATGTAGCAGAGCAAAGTAGGATGAAAGTAGTGTAGTAGTGTGAACCCAGCCTTAGGCTGGGTTCACACTACTACACTACTTTGATCCTACTTTGCTCTGCTACATTGGTCCTACACTGATCCTACATTGGTCCTACATTGATCCTACATTGGTCCTACATCCATCCTACTTTCATGAACAGGATACTACTTTGATCCGACTTTGTGATAGTCTGACTTGTTCTTTGACCAATCAAAACAATCCCAGAGTGAGATAAATTCCTTTTACTGCTGCTGTAATCACAAGTCGGATGTCAAAAGTCGGATGGTTAGGACAAGGCTCCTACTTTGATCCTACTTTAATGATATTCAATGGGCTGATGTAGGATCAAAGTAGGACCAAAGTAGTACAGGGAGTAGTTTCAAAGTCGGACCGACTTGTGTCGGACCAGTTAAGACAGCTCTCATAGGGAAACATTGATTTTCACACGTCATGCTACATGAGCTCCCAATGTAGGACCGTTGTAGGACAAGTGTGAACCCAGCCTTAGGCTGGGTTCACACTACTACACTACTTTCATCCTACTTTGCTCTGCTACATTGGTCCTACATCCATCCTACTTTCATGAACAGGATACTACTTTGGTCCGACTTCAATGATATTCAATGGGTTGAAGTAGGATCAATGTAGGACCAAAAGTAGTACAGGGAGTGTTTTCAAAGTCGGACCGACTTGTGTAGGACCAGTTAAGACAGCTCTCATAGGGAAACATTGATTTTCACACGTCATGCTACATGAGGCTCCCAATGTAGGACCGTTTGTAGGACAAGTGTGAACCCAGCCTGAGTAGGCAGAGCTGACGAGCAGGATCATCAACAGGTGGATCACTGTGGAGAGATGGGAGCTGGCAATTAGCTGACAGCTGAGCTGCCAGCACAGAGAAGGAAGGGCTGAGCCCAGCCCTGACAGCAGGCTTGAGAGGAATTCCGTCGGGAAAACCATCAGTTTTTTATCCGACGGGAAAAACGATCGTGTGTACGAGGCATTAGGCAGTGAAACTGATCAAATCACCTGTGCAAAATAAGGGAATGCCTTAAAACTTGACCTGTTGGGGGTATTTGAGGACTGGAGTTGAGAAACATTGGTGGAGGGTGCCTAGGCGGCAACTTCTTTTTTCCTTGTATTTTATATTTGAATGTCTTCATAAAGCTTTTCAAAGTCTTTTAGCCATGCCACCATTTTAGTCAGTAAATATAGAAACAGCAGCTGCAGGGTGTCAACACAGAAAAATGTATTCTTAATAGAACGTAAGCTTGACCAAAACCAGAAAACATGCCAAAAAAATCCCGGCATCTGTCTGGAAAAAAAATAAGAAAAAACAGCATCCCCTTGATAATATTTCAATTATAAAATACATCCCCCCCTCCGCCATTCCAGCAATGGTTGACTTGAGCGTGCAGATGGAGAGCGCTGGAGAGATGGAGGACGTCGGCGGAGGAACACTGTGAGCTGCCTTCGCAGCTGTCCAAACAAAGCTCACAACTGATCTCCCGAGCGAGCAAAGAAAGCACAGGCCTCTACCTAGAGACTAATGCGTCAACTCCATTTACACAGCTCCTCCAGAAGGAGAAAACACAGCAAATTGAAAATATTTCACCAAGTGCTGAAAAGATACTCCCAGAAAGACGGGTCGCAGCACTCCGCAAAACACCGCCTTGTACAACGCTTGGAGGCCCGGCCTGTGTCAGGAATGCGTCATTAACCACTTCAATACCAGGCTTTTATACCCACCTCAATACCGGGTTGCTAAAAAATTACTCTGAACCCCCAAACCATATATATGTTTTTTTAGCAGACACCCTAGGGAATACAACGACGGTCTTTGCAACGTTTTATCTTGCACGGTATTTGCGCAATAATTTTTCAAACGCTTTTTTTGGGAAAAAAATTGTTTCATGAATTAAAAAAATAACAAAACAGTAAAGTTAGCCGTCGTATCTTAGCTGTCTAGTTCCGCCGGCCGCTAGGGGCGCGAACGCTGATTTACGCCTAGAATGCGTAAATTAGCGACATACGCCGATTCACGAAATAGCTGGCCTAGCCAATGTTAAGTATGGCCATCGTTCCCGCGTCGAAATTTGAAAATTTTACGTCGTTTGCGTAAGTCGACCGTGAATGGGGCTGGACTAATTTACGTTCACGTCGAAACCAATACGTCCTTGCGGCGTACTTTGGAGCAATGCACACTGGGGTAAAAAACGTCAATCACGTCGGGTCACGAGTCATTTACATAAAACACGCCCCCTCATCCTCATTTGAATTAGGCGCGCTTACGCCGGCCCATTCACGCTACGCCGCCGTAACTTAGGAGGCAAGTGCTTTGTGAATACAGCACTTTCCTCTCTGACTTACGGCGGCGTAGCGTATATGCGATACGCTACGCCGCCTCAAAATTAAGCCGCCCTACCTGAATCCAGCTAAGGATTTTTTTTTTTAAAGTTGCTTGTCTTTTTAAAACGCTCGTTGACCGTATTGCTCGTAAACCGAGGTTCCACTGTATATAGATAGATAGATAGATAGATAGATAGATAGATAGATAGATAGATAGATAGAGAGATAGATAGATAGATAGATAGATAGATAGATAGATAGATAGATAGATAGATAGATAGATAGATAGATAGATAGATAGATAGAGAGAAAGAGATAGAGAGAGAGATAGAGGGAGAGAGAGATAGATAGAGATAGAGATAGATAGATAGATAGATATAGATAGATAGATAGAGAGATAGATAGATAGATAGAGAGATAGATAGAGAGATAGATAGATAGATAGATAGATATATAGATAGAGAGATAGAGAGATAGATAGAGAGATAGATCCCTACTCATATAACTCAGTGTGGAGAGCCTGGCTTCGGCATTCCTCCCTATCTGGAAGGAGAAGGAAATGTGAACTGGCGGGGGACCTGATGATGCAATTACATAACAGCAAGAGAAAGGGGGAAAGGTTCAAGGTTATATCTGCGAACTTGATTGATTTTCCTATTAAAGGAAAGAACATGTTCTAATAGCGCAATTACTCCCGGAGATTGAAATATATTTGACCCGGCGAATCAGCGTTGACCCTTCCATTGGCCTGACACATCTCTGCGGGGGTCGGCACCATCCATGGACAATTTAGTCGTTGCCCCCGAAGGACTCGTCGTCATCACCGGGATGTGAAGATCTTTGCAGAGTCATGGTGATGAAGGGTCTCGGGGTCTCCCGCTGCTTTTACTTGATTGGCAGCACCTTGAGAACTCGGATTCCTGATAAATGTCGGCCTTCCCTCTCTCCGCCGCGTCGTGTCTCGGGTCGTAGCGCGTCTGCGGATTTCCATGGGTGCGGGAGAGTTTCCCTCGCATTAGAAATTACTTCCACATTTGTGAGACCTTATTCCCCAAAGACGTCAAATGTTCCTGTAATCAGGAGAGGACACGTGAGAGTCACGCACCGCATTCTTTCCTTCACTCCGACAAGTCTACTATGACCCGCGTATTTCATGCCGGCGCTGCTCGTGTTACCGGAATGATCGGCGGTGAAGAGGGCAGGGACTGTTATTATGGATAATGGGAATTCTTCGCGGTAATACTTCAAATATACGACATTTACCAGCGGCTCCAGGCAGAGGAGTGGTCTCCAAACTTCGTTTTTGTTTTCAAAATTGTCACTCTATTTTTGTTTATAGAGCAAAAAATAAAAACCGCAGAGGTGATCAAATACCACCAAAAGAAAGCTCTATTTGTGGGAAAAAAAGGACGTCAATTTTGTTTGGGAGCCACGTCGCACGACCGCGCAATTGTCAGTTAAAGCGACGCAGCGCCGAATCGCAAAAAGTGGCCCGGTCATGGACCAGAAAAATGGTCCGGGGCTGAAGTGGTTAAACGTCGCCAATGGAGATTTTTAAGGGTAAAAGTTTGTCGCCATACCACGAGCGGGCGCAATTTTGAAGCGTGACATGTTGGGTATCAATTTACTCGGCATAACAATATCTTTCGCAAGATAACAAAAAAATTGGGCTAACTTTACTGTTGTCTTATTTTTTTAATTAAAAAAAAGTGTATGTTTACCCCAAAAAAAGTGCGCTTGTAAGACCGCTGCACAAATACGGTGTGACAGAAGGTATTGCAACGGCTGCCATTTTATTCTCTAGGGTGTTAGAATATTTTTTTTATAATGTTTGGGAGGTTCTAAGTAATTTTCTAGCAAACAAAAATTGTTTTTTAACTTGTAAACACCGGGCCAGATTCAGAACAGAGATACGCCGTCGTATCTCTAAATGCGCTCGGTTGTATCTATGCGACTGATTCAGAGAATCAGTTACGCATAGATTTCCCTAAGATCCGACCGGCGTAAGTGTCTTACACCGTCGTATCTTAGGCTGCATATTTACGCTGGTCGCTAGGTGGCGCTTCCATATAGTTACACAATGACTATGCTAATTAGGTAGATACGCCGATTCAGAAACGTACGTCCGGCCGGCGCATTTTTTTTACGTTGTTTACGTTAGGCTTTTTTCGGCGTAAAGTTGCCCCTGCTATATGAGGCGTACGCAATGTTAAGTATGGACGTCGTTCCCGCGTCGAGTTTTGAAAATTTTACGTCGTTTGCGTAAGTCGTTCGCGAATAGGGCTGTACGTAAATTACATTCACGTCTAAAGCAATGACGACTTGCGGTGTAATTTCGAGCATGCGCACTAGGATTTTTTCACGAACGGCGCATGCGCCATTCGTAAAATACGTCAAATACGTGGGGTCATAGTGAATTTGCAGAAAACACGCCCACATCATCCCCATTTGAATTAGGCGGGCTTACGCCGACACACATACGTTACGCCGCCGTAACTTAGGGCGCAAGTTCTTTCTGCATACGGAACTTGCGCCCTAAGTTACGGCGGCGTACCGTATCTGCGATACGTTACGCCCGCCCATGGATAGGCTATTCTATCTGAATCCGGCCCACCGAGTCTGAAAAAGAGGCTCGGTCCTTAAAGCGCGGGTTCACCCCAAAATATTTTTTTGAACATTACATTCAGGCGAGTTGTGATAATGACATTAGGCTGTTTTTTTTTAAATCCTTGCCGTACATACCGTTTTATCTACATTTTCACCGCGGCTTCCGGGTATGTAATCTGCGGGACTGGGCGTTCCTAATTGATTGACAGGCTTCCGACCGGCGCATACAGCGCGCCACGAGTTGCCGAAAGAAGCCGACCGTCGGTGCGCAGGCGCCGTATAGAGCCGACTCACAGTCCGGCTTCTTTCGGCAACTCGTGACGCGCTGTATGCGCCGGTCGGAAGCCTGTCAATGAATTAGGAACGCCCAGTCCCGCAGATTACATACCCGGAAGCCGCGGTGAAAATGTAGATAAAACGGTATGTACGGCGAGGATTTTAAAAAAACAGCCTAATGTCATTATCACAACTTGCCTGAATGTAATGTTAAAATTATTTTTTTTGGGTGAACCCCCGCTTTAAGGACCGCCGCATGTAAATATACGTCGATAGAATGGCACGTACAGGCAGATGGGCGTTCATGTACGTCCCTGCCTAGACGTGGGTCGGGGGTCCGATCGGGACCCCCCTCCCCCGGTACATGCGGCGGTCGGTAATCGTCTGGGAGCGATCCAGGATGAGGGCGCGGCTATTCGTTTCTAGCCACCCCCCCACGATCGCTCCCCGGAGCTGAAGAACGGGGGGGGGGGGGGGGGGCGGATGTAAACACGGCTTCCCCGTGCTTCACTGTGGCAGCTGCATCGATCGAGTGATCCCTTTTATAGGAAGACTCGATCGATGACGTCAGACCTACAGCCACACCCCCCTACAGTTGTAAACACACACTAGGTGAACCCTAACTACTACAGCGCCCCCTGTGGTTAACTCCCAAACTGCAACTGTCATTTTCACAATAAACAATGCAATTTAAATGCATTTTTTGCTGTGAAAATGACAATGGTCCCAAAAATGTGTCAAAAGTGTCCGAAGTGTCCGCCGTAATGTCGCAGTCACGAAAAAAATCGCTGATCGCCGCCATTAGTAGTAAAAAAAAAATTATTAATAAAAATGCAATAAAACTATCCCCTATTTTGTAAACGCTATAAATTTTGCGCAAACCAACCGATAAACGCTTATTGCGATTTTTTTTACCAAAAATAGGTAGAAGAATACGTATCGGCCTAAACTGAGGAAAAAAAATGTAATTTTTATATATTTTTGGGGGATATTTATTATAGCAAAAAGTAAAAAATATTGCGTATTTTGCCGCGATTAGTTTACTTTTTTTTTTTTTCACAAAGAATTTTCATTGATGCCTATGGCCGAACACCAATGCCGCCTGAAAAAAAAGGGTCCGGGATTTGTTTTCAGGCGGCAGGCGTACAGCGTTTATGAGATGTGAACCATCTCATAGACATCAATGGAAATTCTCCCCTCCAGCGCTTCAGGCGTTTTGTCACCTAGGTGTGAATGCAGCCTTATAGCGCAAAAAATAAAAACCGCAGAGGTGATCAGATACCACCAAAAGAAAGCTCTATTTGTGGGAAAAAAAGGACGCCAATTTTGTTTGAGGGCGACGTCGCACGACCGCGCAATTGTCTGTTAAAGCGACGCAGTGCCGAATCGCAAAACCTGGCCTGGTCCTTTACCTGCATTTTGGTCCGGGGCTTAAGTGGTTAAGGGGGGGGGGGGAGGCTCCGCGTGCTTTGAATGCCTGTCCCTATGTGATTAATATTGCAATAAATGTATTGACATCCCTTCTGGTTATAATCTTTTTGTAACTTTTTTTTTTTTTTTCAGTTTTTTTTTCAGTTTTTACTTTTTTTTTTTTTTTACGAATGTTCCCCGGACAATACAAAACACGCGACTCTTCGACTAGACTCAATTAATCATCACTTTGCTGGGGCTCCATAGAAAGCATATTAGATGTGTAATAGAAGAGATTAATCCGGAGGAGTTTTCCAGAAATTCCAGGAGAAGAATGTAAAGTCCTAATTTATTATGTTCAGTCTTAGAGAGGTGGGGGGGGGATGGGGGGGTCCAGGCACCAGCCAAGGTTATGTTGCAATAATTGTACATCTTAAAGGGGATGATCAATGACTTCTATCCATCAATGCTAACTGATTGTTGGTGTCTACATTAATATGTTTAGCATAAAACAAAGGTTTATTTTATTTATGTACTATTATCATTTTCAAAAGAAATCTATATTGAGAACATATGCGCGCTACTAGTGATGACCTCTCCTGTCTCCTCTCTGCAAATCTCTTCTTTGTGTTGTTTCTTATGCTGGTCCAAAGGCTTCTATAGTTTCTTAGCCCCTGACCCAGATCAGAAGTTCTTACTTTCTTCTCAAGTATTTGAACTTATTTATTTACGGCTTGTACAGTATCTCACAAAAGTGAGTACACCCCTCACATTTTTGTAAAATATTTTATTCTATCTTTTCATGTGACAACCAGGGGCGGATCTAGAGTCCAGTCTCGGGAGGGGCACTGCCAGAAAATATGTTTTTTTTGGGGGGGGGGGGGCAATTTATCCGGGAAATGGCTGGTGTTGGCGCTTCAATCATCCCGAAACCATGGTTGTTATGGTGTCAGGATGATTGAAGCGCATTACAGTGGAACCTCGGATTGCGAGCAGTGGCGGTTCGTCCATAGAGGGCGCTGGAGCGCCGCCCCCTCTGGCTCTCGCCCGCCACTGAGTCTAATAACATACATTCATGCATTGCATAAATGTATGTTATTGTTGCCGCTGCCGCTGGTCTATTCAGAGATGGCCGGAACTTGAGCGCCGACTACCTGAATAACGGCAGCTGGTTGGCTGTGCGGAAGTGCCTATCAGAGCCAGCGGCTTTCCGAGTACAGCCCTCGGCTTATCCTCGGAACGTACGGGGGGGGATAAGACTGACAGCCGTCTCAGCTAATCAGGTTCCCCGATTCTAGTTATCGGTAACCTGATTGGCTGATGGCAGGAGAAGACATCGAGGGACGTAGAAGGAGTAAGGTAAGTGCATTTTACAGGGCACATCGGCGACAATGGGCACAGAGGCAACAAAGGGCACAGTGGCATCAATGGGCACAGTGGTGACAAATGGCACAGTGGCATCAATGGGCACAGTGGTGACAAAGGGCACAGTGGTGACAATGGGCACAGTGGCAACAATTTAAGGGCACAGTGACATGCACAGTGGCAACAATGGGCACAGTAGCGACAATTGGCACAATGGCGACAATTGAGGGGCACAGTGGCTGCGTTTGATGGCATGGCACAGTGGTGACAATTGATGGCATAGTGGCTGTGTTTGATGGCATGGCACAGTGGCTGCGTTTGATGGCATGGCACAGTGACTGCATTTGATGGCATGGCACAGTGGTGATAATTGATGGCACAGTGGCTGCGTTTGATGGCATGGCACAGTGGTGACAATTGATGGCACAGTGGCTGCATTTGATGGGCACAGTGAGGCTGCAATTTTTTTTTCGTTTGCGCCCCCCCAAAAATTTTGAGCACCAGCCGCCACTGATTGCGATTAAGGAGCTTAACAAGCGTTTCGCAATACGAGCGCTGTATTTTTTAAAATCCTGTGTTGTCTCGCCAAAACGAGCAGGATTCAAGCCAAAGCGGTGTGCAGTACCGCGTTTTGCCTGAGATGGGGGGCGACCGAAGCCAAGCAGAGCCAAGGTTTTCCGAGTTCAGCTGAGCTGTCCTCAGGCCGCCGGGCACGCGCACTGTGTTCCCAGTGACGCGACAAGTGCGTGCCCTAGAGGCTTTAAATGACAGGGTGATATGACGTCCTGTCGGAACAATAGAGCATTCCGCCCGCCGTCATTTGACGGCAGGCGGGTGTTAAGTGGTTTAATCAGAGGCCCACACAGAACAATGCTCTAGTATGGCTATGATGGAAACATTTTGCAAAAGAAGGAAAAAAGTATCGTTTTTTTTACGAAATATATATAGACTTCAAAATAAATCTGGAAATATAAATAAGGCTTACGGTGATATGTTTCGAAACATTTTTGGAAAAGGATTTAAGGACACACAACAAACCCATAACGAGACTCCCGAGTTTGTTTACATAGTTTTACGGCCACGTAACGATGTACCTGGCATCGGGAGAGGAAGAATTATTCAAATAAGCCAATAAATTGGAGCGCCGGCTGGGAAGTAACGGCATACCCAAGAAGAGGTTTGGGAAAAGCTGCAGCATGTTTAAACACGGTGACAGTACTAATCATTGTCCGTTCCGCAGCACTTCCAATGGGGAAAAGCCAACACAATGACTAAATGAAGGTCTTGCTGTGTTTACGTGTTTCGTTTTATAACATGGTGTTTGTTCTACTTTAGAAAAAAATAATATTCTCTGCGTTTATTTTATCGGTGATCTGTGTTTGTTCAATCATGTCAGGGTTGTTTTCTTGTTTTCTTTCTCCGGTGCTTTGATCTTCAGTAAATCTGTGTTGTTTCCCTCTTTATCTGCTTCATCAGAGGAGCGGAGGCCCATCGCTGTGTATATAAAGCAAGCCGACAAGCGAGCTCTCAGCACATCTGCTCTGCTTGTCTTTCAGGCCTGAGTTGGCCATTGATGTGAGATAGTAATAAAGTGCAGCGCTTAAAACATACACTATATGCACACATGCAGTGAAACCACGGATTGCGAGTAACGCGGTTAACCACTTAAAGACCGGACCAATATGCTGCTACATGACCCAAGGGGTTTTTACAATTCGGCACTGCGTCGCTTTAACAGACAATTGCGCGGTCGTGCGACGTGGCTCCCAAACAAAATTGGCGTCCTTTTTCCCCCAAAAAATGGAGCTTTCTTTTGGTGGTATTTGATCACCTCTGCGGTTTTTATTTTTTGCGCTATAAACAAAAATAGAGCGACAATTTTGAAAATATTTTTTACTTTTTGCTATAATAAATATCCCCCAAAAATATATATAAAAACATTTTTTTCCTCAGTTTAGGGCGATACATATTCTTCTACCTATTTTTGGTAAAAAAAAACGCAATAAGCGTTTATCGGTTGGTTTGCGCAAAATTTATAGCGTTTACAAAATAGGGGATAGTTTTATTGCATTTTTATATAAAAAAAATTTTTACTTACTAATGGCGGCGATCAGCGATTTTTTTCCGTGACTGCGACATTATGTCGGACACTTCGGACAATTTTGACACATTTTTGGGACCATTGTCATTTTCACAGCAAAAAATGCATTTAAATTGCATTGTTTATTGTGAAAATGACAGTTGCAGTTTGGGAGTTAACCACAGGGGGCGCTGTAGGATTTAGTGTTCACCTAGTGTGTGTTTACAACTGTAGGGGGGTGTGGCTGTAGGACTGACGTCATCGATCGAGTCTCCCTATATAAGGGATCACTCGATCGATGCAGCGCCATAGTGAAGCACGGGGAAGCCGTGTTTACATACGGCTCTCTCCGTTCTTCAGCTCTGGGAAGCGATCGCGACGGAGCGGCTATAAACAAATCCCGAGGGGATCCGACTGCCGCATGTAGCGCGGGGGGGTCCCGATCGGACCCCCGACCCACGTCTTGGCAGGCACGTACAGGTACGTTGATGTGCCTGTCCGTGCCATTCTGCCGACGTATATCTACATGAGGCGGTCGGGAAGTGGTTAATGAGCGTTTCGCAATACGAGCACTTTTTTTTTTTTTAAAACCCTGACTCGGTTTGCAAGTGTTGTCTTGCAAAACGAGCAGGATTCAAGCCACAGTGGTGTGCAGTACCACATTTGGCCTGAGGTGCGGGGGCGCCGGAGCAGAGCGGAGTGTCAGGTCACCTGTGGCCAGGTGACAAGTGCACCTCGTTGCGGTCAGGGATGCACCACAGGGTAGTGAAACCTATGGCCGACTGCTGCAATAAGAGAGGAAGTGTGAACCCAAGATCGCCCAAGGCGCAGAGTCTAAGACCCAGCTTTGTGTTTACCAGAGCCTCTAGTGGTGAGGATGGCCTTCGCCGCAGCTGGATCCAGGTCGCGACCCCTGGGATCCCCTAGGTCACGCTCCGCAGGGAGAGAGGGGAAGCAACAAGCAGACAAGCAGTAGTGATGGGTAAGCCGAGGTCGGGGCAACAGGCAGACAGGGATAACCGAGGGACAGGCAAAAGGTCAGGATCACAGGCAAACAGGAGAAGTCAGGGACGAGCCAAAAACGGTACACAGGAAGATAATCGTAGCACACTGCAGACAGGAACTAAAGCTAACAACACGCTTGAACAGCGAAGCAGACTAGCAGTGCAGTGGTTAATATAGGGTTCCTGGGATGGCCTGGGGTGGAGCCATACAGGGAGAAAGGTGATAAAAGACAGTCAGAAGGAGGGTCAGGCCTCTACTGAACACATGGAGATCAGGTAAGCAGGCAGACTTTATTGCATATCCATGACACGGAGCCAATCAGAGCCTTTCCGAAACTCGGAAATACTCAGTTCCTGAGCCTTTCCAAAGTTTTTTGAGTTCAGCCGAGCTGTCCCCGAGCCTTTCCGAGTATTACCGAGGCTCTCCCCACTTCTGCCCACATGCTGTATTGCATGCCACAGAAGTCAATGCGGAACAAATTATTTTAGTTTCCATTGACTTCTATGGGGAAACTCGCTTTGATATGCGAGTGCTTTGGATTATGAGCATACTCCTGGAACGGATTATGCTCGTAATCCAAGGTTCCACTGTACACATGAACTTTAATGGCATCCCAGTCTTAGTCTGTAGGGTTCAATATTGGGTTGGCCTACCCTTTTTCGGCTATAACAGCTTCAACTCTTCTGGGAAGGTCGTCCACAAGGTTTAGGAGTGTGTCTATGGGAATGTTTGACCATTCTTCCAGAAGAACATTTGTGAGGTCAGGCACTGATGTTGAATGAGAAGGCCTGGCTTGCAGTCTCCACTCTAATTCATCCCAAAGGTGTTCTATTGAGTTGAGGTCAGGATTTATAAAAGTCTTCATGGACCTTTGCACTGGTCCAAATCATTTGGTGGAGGGGGGATTTGGTGTGGGGTTGTTTTTCAGGGGTTGGACTTGGCCCCTTATTTCCAGTGAAGGGAACTCTTAAAGGGATACTAAAGGTTTGTTTTTTAAACAAACATGTCATACTTACCTCCACTGTGCAGTTTGTTTTGCACAGAGTGGCCCGATCGTCCTCTTCTGGGGGCCCACGGCGGCTCTCATGGCTGTTCCCGCAAGAGCTAACCCCCTCTGGGAAGCTTTCTCCCGAGGGGGTTACCTATGAGGGCACACTCCGCCCCCGGCGCGCCGCGTCATTGATTTGATTGACGGCAGAGGGAGCCAATGGCTGCGCTGCTATCAATCATCCAATAAAGAGCCGACAAGAGCTGGGGGAAAGCAACGCAGGATTGCGCCCACAGACATTTAGGGCTCAGGTAAGTAAAACGGGGGGCTCGGGGGGGCCAGTGACTGCAAAGTCGGTCCACCTGCAAGGTGATTGATGTAGCCAGTCTCTGAGTGGAGACCAAACCTGATAAAGGCCAGCCAAGCCTGCAGTCTCATGCTTGTGATATTGCGTTTGTAACACATGCTCCAAGTTCTATGTTTTGTCTGTCCTGCTCTGCTGTTTGGATCCCTTCGTTGACGACCTTGGATCAGATATTGACTACTCTGTCTGCCTTTTGACTACGGATTTGACCCTGACTGTTCTGAACCTTGCCTACCTTGTACCTAGACTGTCATTGAACCTCTATGCCTGTCTACCAACCGTAAATACCTGTTTGCTTTGCTCAATTTGCTCTTGCCCCAGCTTGGTGGCCAGGCACTATAGCATTGTGCATAAGTCCTAGGGGCAACCGAGTATCGGTAGGCCTGCGTGCCTTATGGGAAAGGGGGCTGCTATAGGTGAAGAACACAGAAGCCAACTAGAGTGTATGACCACCTGCATTAGGGGTAAGCCTTACAATTGCATGTACCCAGTAGCATCTACCTAAGGTTCCACCACCATCAAGTGACTACCTC